>NC_067125.1:24240210-24331732 GCF_021347895.1 Acanthochromis polyacanthus
GTTACTGCTGAGTCTGAATCATGCAGCTGCAACAATCTGCTTCCTGGTTTTTATGTCGTCATCGTCTCACTAAACCATCTTGAAAAAGCAAACGTAGCTGAAACTAAACACCGGGAGCAGAAGGTGGCGTCACAAAGCTCCCCCTCCGTGATCTGCCTGACCTTAAACTCCTGGCCGGCTCCCAGATAGCTGCTTAAAGTGTAAATATTGGTTATGTCAGAGCAGTTTTAACTCACTAATCCACTCGTTAAACGTGTCCGTGTGTTGCTGCACAGATCAGACGAGCTCTGGATGCAGATAACGAGCTGAAGCTGGATCTGTCCGTTAAGAAGGTTTACATTTTAGGTGTCCAGTTCTTATCCTCCAGTATCTGTTGCGTAACCCGTCATCCTCCATTGTCTGCTTCCTCATATTTAACCTTTACACTTCCTCTTATTTAACCTTTACATGTAATCAAAGCTGGTCAGCAGCTCAGAAAAACCAAAATAGCTGAAAAACTGAATTTAAATACCAGGAAAGCCTCAAATAGGATTAGAGCCGTTCGCTGGGAGTCTTTTTCACCTCTGTTTGGGCTGAACCAGCGGCTGAAGCATCTAATTTTGCAACGACGAGGGTGGATTTTGTATTTTTTTTTTTCTTCATGACAGTCTTCACATGCCAACTGTGGCTTTGATGAAACTGGGTCAGAGTGTGACTCAAACTTTGATGAGCTCGTCTCCAGAATAAAACATTCCAGCGTCGGTGTGTAAAAAGGAAACTACATGGTTGGATTTCTGGGCTCTGCAGTCGTGGCTCTGGGTTGGACTCCAAATTCCAGCAGCCGGACGATCGCTGCCTTCAATTCAAACGCTCATATATCAAGAATAATTCACTTTTTAAAGATTTCAAGTTCATAAAACAAACTACAAGCTTCCTTTTGTCGGTTTAAAGCATGAAATTTGAGCACAAAATGCTGCATAAGTCTCACACAAGCAGACAAAAACCAAGATTTAGGTGGATTAGTTGGTCAATGTAATCTTATTTGATCAAATTCTCATTTGTTGGTGTTACTTTCACAAATCAAAAAGCACTACATTAATAGATTACCAGGATAATCTATTATTTTTGGATGCGTTTTCAGTTTTGACCTCTTAGAAAATGCTAGATCTAAGTTTTATAACTGAAAATTTATTCAGATTTGGCTCCAAACTGATTGACATGATGTTAAAAATTTGTCAGTGTGGCTGAATTTTGGCCAAAAAGTTGATAATCAACAAGTAGTTTTGTTGTTTTATTTCAATCAAATGTTCCTCCTTAATTGATATTTTGAAGAAAAACCTCAAGTTGAACCTGTTTAAATGGATTTTAGTGGCTCTTAACGGTCTTAATATTTCTTATTTCCATTTTAGTGATTGATCTTACAGTTTGCTTTATTTCTTTGTTTTCCTACCTGATTTTAATGAACTTTATTCTGTTTTGACATTCTGCACATCATTTCGATGCTGCCTGATAACACGAGCAGCACTTCTGATAATTTTAGAACGTGCCACAGAAACAAATTTGACTCAAAACATGCAGATTTTTACACCTTGACAAGACGATCTTATTCTCCATTTGTACTCATGTGAAGGTATTTGGTACAAAAAAAAGCTGTTTTTGGTGGATAAAAGCTGCATCATTTTGGCTCTGATCCGAGGTTTGTTTGTCTCCTGAACTGTGTCTGGAAGCAGTTAAAGCATCAGATATACAACCTAGTCGAGTCTAAAGGAGAATGATGGGGTCAAATGTTTGATCTCTTCTTTAAAAACATCTAAATATACGAGCAGCCGTCAGCTGTGACCTCCGAGGTCTTTCATGTCTGATCTGGAGGGTCGAAGGTTGAAGTTCAAGAAACACGACCAAACATGCACGGAAAAACACCAGGGCTGAGACTTTAACGAATTAATTAATTACAGAAAAAAATGTAAAAAACCCCCCCAAAACATTTAATTCCCAATATAGTTCCTGATAACACTGATGAAAATTCCAGCCCAGTAGGTGGTGCTAATGAACCTAAAGTCTGTTTTCCAGCCGTGAAGAAGAAGCACAGGCGTGATTTCAGCACACAAGAAAGTTTGGTGATGGAAGATGAGTCATTTTTGTAGTTGAAGCTCGTGTATTTATTTATTTATTTAGAATGGGACAGTGCATATTAATCAACATGAGTCCAACAAAGTCCACATGTAAATATGCCAGAGTTAGCCAGAGTGGCTAATTTTCATCTGTAGTCCCAGGGCAGGTTGATGTTACAGAATTAAAACAAGGCCACACAGCATGAAACAAAGTTAACCCTTTAAGCTGCAGTTAATTCCAGCCATTTTCAGTACAAAAAAATTGCTAATATTCTATTTTTAAATAAAAAAAATTACGAAAAATACGGGGAATATTGGACGGGCATCGCGAGGTGCATTTCCTTGAAAATGACCGATTCGGGGATTTTATACCGACTTCAGGACATGTTTTGGACAAAATAGTTTACTGGCTTGTGTCATCTGGATGTAAAAGGTTGGATTATGGCCGTTTTTTGTGGAATCTTTTTTTTTGTGTGTAATAATGAACCCGGAAATGTGAGTCGCGCTGTGTGCGTTGAAGCCGTGTATAGAGAACGGATGGATGAATATTCGTTTTTGTCGGACAAATGTGTTTTTCTCACCCGCTGTAGTAATCGCATCTGAAAGTGGTTTATACCGGCGGATTCATGAGAATCTAAGCTTTCCATCAGCGTATAGTGTTTGTATAATCGTGTTTGCAGCCGTCGGACATTCTTGAAATTCCTATGCAAATTAGTAGGTGTACCGCCGGCGGTACACTGAAGTTTAAGGGGTTAGAAATCGCAGATATTGTGCAAGCAAACAATATACTGACTAAATAAGACATAAGAGGAAAAAAAAAAAGAACTATAAAGAAATTAATAAAACTACATGTCTACGCTGTGGCTGCAGGTTTGATTGTCAAGAAGCCAAAGTTTGACTCCAGTAGTTACGTGACGATCAGCGTTGGTTTGTCCATCCGTCTCCTAACAACTTAATTATAAACTTTAAGTTCATAAAAAATACATATATATATAGAAATAATTATATTCCTCAACAAAGAACCATGAAAAATACATCATTTAGCGAATAGAGATGAATAAATAATAGCAAAGTAGAAAAAAGATGAATGGCGACACCACCCATTATTATATTATTCATTGATTTTTTATTTCATTTAAAAAAATTTTTTTACTTTATTTGTTCTTTATTCCATTTTATATTTTTTAATTATTATTTTTATTATAATTTTTGATTTATTATTATTTTATTTATATATTGTAATTTAATAGTTTTTATTTTATTTATTTTATTTTAATATTTTGAATGCTGCTTGTTTAATTATGTAGAGCTGAATAAATAAGAGCAAAGTAGAAAAAAGGTGGATTCATTTGCCAACCTACATTTGTATGAATTGAAAAACTTTGCTTATGTTTACAGATTCAAGACCTTTATTTGTCACAAACACAATTATACATAACAGTATTTTTTATATTTAGAGATAGTTTTTTGGTATGTAGACTTTTCTGTTTTTTTTTTTTAGAATTTACAGATTTTTTTTATCATATTTACACATTTTTTAAAACATTTACAGACCATTTTTTAAGTATTTATAGACAATTTTCTTAGTATTTACAGACTATTTTTCATTGTGTCAAATATTGCGATTAACTACAAAGGGTTACCTAATAAATTAAATAAATTACACTAAAAAAAAGCTACACCTCCCTTTTCCATCTTTTTTGATGTGTTTTCAGTTTTGACTTAATAGAAACTGCTAATACTATTTTTTTTTTTTTTTTTTTACAGAAAATTTACTCTGATTTGGCTCTGGACTGATTGAAATGATAAAAAAAGTTGATAACCTACACGGAAAATCATCTAAAAACAATTTTTTAGGCCTAAATCACCAGTAAATATAGTTTTGATTTAATAAACAATATAAATATAGCAGTCTGCTGTGAGTATGTTCTTATAATTACAGTATAAAACAACCAAATTATGTAATATGTTGCAGAAACTAGCACTTTATGCTGATTTATAATGAATTAAATCTGTAATTAATTAGATAAATGACACTAAAAAGCACACATGTAGACTAGAATAAAACTACAACTTCCTCCGCCACACCTCGACCAGGAATGTGCTGCAAGAATCCACCTCCACTCTGAGCTCACATTCACCAGTTATCTCCACACCCAATTTCTGAACACACACTGACTACACACACTCACATGCACACACACACACAGAGGAGGGTGTGTCTCTGAGGAAGGAATGAACCAGCAGGTCGAACACACTCCTATTTATTGCACAACTTTCTGCCCATGACGTCAGTAGCTTTTTCTCATCACACACCCTTTTTCTTTTCTTTTTTCCCCCCTACAGATGAGCTCACCGTTACAGTGAATCCACACATAAAAAAAACATGTCGCACATCTAATTAGAGATCTATGAGTGTGATTCAGAGACCACACACAACACACACTCTGCTCGGTTTTCTCACACCCAGCAACGGGCTTCGGCAGGTCGAGGCTTGCAGCAGGTGAGGAGCTCAGAGCCGTAAACTAATCGCTTTATGTTGTCACCGCTGCAGGACGGCAAGCAAACACCTGCAGCTTCTCTGTTTAAGAGAATTTATCAGGCTCTGAACTGACTGACATCATGATATAAAGTGTAAATGTGGCAGAATACTGGCAAAAAAGTCAAAAATCAACATGGAAAATCATCTAAAAAGTGCAGATTCATACCAAGTTAAAGAGCCCATATTCAGATTTTTTTTATGCTAAATCGTTTATTCAATCTGTCAAAAAAGATGTTTTTTATGCTTGTAAAAAGTCCACACAAAACTCTGTTTTTTAAATGCCTGAAACACTTAGTTTTGAGACCAGGCTTTTATTCTGTTACTTAATGACATCATCATGTAACACATTTGCACAAACCCTGCTAGCAGCTACTTTAGCTTTAAAAAAAAAAAAAAGAAAAGAAGAGCAGCTTCCTCACAGTCAGACATTATGTCTTCACTAGAGCGATGTCTCTATACTTAGAGAACCAGGATTTATCGGTGTCATCTGACCAGCGGACCAATCAGAGCAGACTGGGCTCTGTAGGAGGCGGGGCTTTAAAGCGAGAGCAGCCTTTCAAACTGATAAGCTGCACTTATGTTCAGCAATTTACAGCAAAAGCATGTAAACATATTCTAGTAGACCCTTGGAATAAAACTATATAACTGGTAGAAGTTCCTACTATGGGCTCTTTAATAATTATTCTGTAACTTAATGACATCATCATGTAACACATTTGCATAAATTCTGCTAGCGGCTAGTTTGGAAGACCAACAACTTTCCTCCCAGTTCCTCACTAGAGTTCTTCTGTTAGAGATACATCTCAATGCTTAAAAATCCAAGATTTACCAATGTCACCTGGCCAGCTGACCAATCAGAGCAGACTAGGCTCTTCAGGAGGCGAGGCCTTAAAGACACAGTAGTGTTGTAACTTTGGAGCTGCAGTAATGTGCAGTTTAATGTAATTTTTCAGCATAAAAGTGTGTAAACATATTCTAGTAGAGCCCCTAGAATAAAACTATAAACTGGTGGAAGTTCCTACTATGGGCTCTTTAAAGGAGTTAAATGTGGAGCGGCTGGCAGGAGGAACAACCTCAAGGAACTTGGACTGGACTGGACCGGACCGGCGGTACCAGACTGAACAGGGCCAAACCAAGCTGGCCTGGCCCCGGGAATAAAGCTCGGTAGCTGGTCTGGTCTGGTCTGGCCTGGCCTGACGCAGGGCCTCCTATTCTTAGACGCACTCCAATTAAAAAAGGGCTGTGGCGAGCAACACTGCAGATTATTGTCACACAGTCGCTGCGACATGCGACAAATCACGTCAACACGACGTCAAGTCAAACGTATTTTAACCTGAATACAGCTTCCTGGTGTCATTTAGCACAAAAACGACCCGGAGTTCCTCAAAAAGCCACGTCAGGAACAAACAATGTGGCTCCTAAAAACACAGAATGTATAAAAATGCAGCTTCATGCAGCCGTGGTGTAACTGGATATCCTCAAAGTAATGGAGCAGAAGAGGATCCACAGCAGAACCTTAAAGCCGCATCCACGACGACACAATTTAAAGCAAAAACATGCAGAAGAAAGTTTCGTTTACATTAACACGTCTCAAAAACACCATTTAGTCTTTGGAAGCGGCAGAAAAGTTGAGATTTCTTTAACTGCACGAGAACACAACAAGACCAGCAACACCTGGAAGTTATCATCCAGACTATTTTTTTTTTGCATTTACAGACTCTTTAAAAAATATTTACAGATTTTTTTTTTAGTATTTATAGACATTTTTTTTTGTATTACACAATATTTTTAAGTATTTACAGACTTTTTTAGTATTTACAGTGTTTTTTTAATATTGACAGATTTTTTTTAGAGTTTACAGACTATTTAAAAAAATATTTACAGACCTTTCTAGTATTAACACAATATTTTTTAAATATTGACAGATTTTTTTGTATTAAAAGAGTATTTTAGTATTTACAGACTATTTTATTAAAAATATTTCCAGACTTTTAGTATTCATAGACTGTTTTTTAGTATTTGCAGGCTATTGTTTCATATTTCCAGACTTTTTTTTAGTATTTACACAATATTTTGAAAATATTTACAGATTTTTTAGTATTTATAGCCTATATTGTTTTTAATATTTACACAATATTTTTAAATATTTACAAACTTTTTTAGTATTTACACAATACTTAAATATTTACAGACTTTTTAAAGTATTTATAGCCTATTTTTGTATTTAAAGAGTATTTTTGTAGTATTTACAGGTTTTTTTTAGTATTTATAGCCTATATTTTTTTAGCATTTACACAATATTTTTAAATATTTACAGACTTTTTTTAGTATTTACACAATATTTTTTTTTAATATTTAGAGACTAAGTATTTATAGCCTATTTTTGTATTTAAAGAGTATTTTTGTAGTGTTTACAGAGTTGTTGCTGTGTTTTTTAGTATTTTATGAATAATATTTATGCTGGTGGTGTCTTTACTCTTTCTGCAGTAACAGCTAAATTTCCCCTTGTGGATTAAAAAAGTATTTCTATTCTTTTCTATATAGTTTGAGGTTAAGTCTGACTAACACAGCTACAGATTACAGATGTTTTAATTGGTTTTATTGGTTTAATATGACGTTACAGATATGTGGAGTAAAAATTCTGACGAGTCACGGCAGCTAATTTAAATTCCAGATGGTTGAACTCCTAAAACTTTACAACAGCGAGGATGATTTGTGTTTTAAAACATGAGAACACAGAGAGAACAGCTGTTTGAACTGGCAGCATCTCTGTGACATGATGAATGACACTGATTAGAAGGAATGTAGCTTCCAAAGCCAAGCAGCAGCGATTCTACGGAGAGAAAAGACGTCCAAAAAAAAAACAAAAAAAAAAAAAAACTGGATGTAGGAGGAGGAAGAGGAGGGAGGGTGCTCATTATCCTCTCATGTCTGGACAGGTGATGGTTACAGGAGGAGCCTCGCTCAGCTTCATGTGCTGACAGGTCAACCTTCAGAAAACAACAAACATCCAGCGGGGGGCGTTTCCTCAAACTGTCCAACATGGATGATCAAAGATCTGACAAACTCAAATCAACAGATCAACGCCGACGACAGAAAGCAGCAGAAGGAGGAGGAGAAAAAGGAGAAGAAGGAAAAGATGAAGGGGATGAAGAAGAAGAGAGAGAAGGAGAAACAAAAAGGGAGAGGGAGGACAATAATGAGGAGGACGAGGAAAAGGAGGAGGAGAAGACAATGAAGGAGGAAGAAAAGGAGAAGAAAAAGGAGGAAAAGAAGGAAAAGATGAAGAAGGGGATGAAGGAGAAGAAAAGGGAGAGAAAGGAGAAGAATGAGAATGAGAAAGAGAAGAATGACAAGGAAAGAAGAAGGAGGAGAAGAAAAAGGAGGAAGAAAAGGAGAAGGAAAAGGAGAAGGAAAAGGAAGAGAAGGAGGCAAAGAAGGAGAAGGAGAAAAAGAAGAAGTAGAAAAAGAAGGAGAAGAAGAGGAAGGAGTAGAAGAAGGAGGAAAAGAAGGAGGAAATAAAGATGGAGAAGACGAGAAGGGAGAGGAAGGAGGAGGAGAAGGAGATTAAAATGAGGAAGGAGATGAAAAAAGGGAGAGGAAGGAGGAGAAGTAGAAGAAGAAAAAAAGACGAAGGAGGAGGAGAAGGAGAAGAAAGCGTAGAAGGAAAAAGGGGAGAAGAAGAAGAAAAGGGCGGAGAAGATGGAGAAGAAGAAAAAGGAGATGAAGAAGAAAAAGGAGAAGTAGTTTAAACAGCAGATGAGTGAATCTTGCACACAAGTCAAGGCTAAAACATGCCAACAAACTATTAATATTAATATAATTCATTAAGTAAATGTGTCATCTTCTAAATTACTATTTACTTTGTGTTTGAGTTTGTTTAAAAAGCCCTTTACTGCATTAATAAAGAAACGAATGCTATAAATAAATGAATGTTTTTCTGTCATTACACCTCCCTTACATAACACTGCTGTTAGAATTTAGCTGCATTTTTACAGTAATTTACTAAATAGCAGAAACTAAAAGCTTGAAGCAGTGAAACAATGACAGGAAACGAAGCGGGAAACGTGGACTTTTGACTAAAAACACAGAGTGAAGGTTGAGTTTCTGGGAGACGGAGGGATCACAGATGGATGAATGTGGGATAAGAGGTTTAAAAAAAGCAATTTGGTGAAGATGAAAGCTGAAGAGGAGGAAGACGAGGAGGAGGAGGAGGGTGTTTAGAACATTTATGCAAAATGAAAGAGGGAGAGAAAATAAATACAATATGTTGCTTCGTTTTTACGATTCCTCCGTCTCCTGGAAGAGGAAGACCGAAAACAGGAACGTCGCATTTTTCCATCGGCCACGAGGGAAAACACAATTTTAATCTCCAACAAGCAGAGTTTGGAACACGATCCTCCTGAAACAACAGAGATTCCTTCACTCCACGGCCTCTACTGCACAAAAACAGCAGCGGAAATGTGCAACAGATAATGAATCAAAACATCTGGTCTATTTAAAGCATTTTATTCATAGTTTTGAATTGTTTTGGACGACTCCAGAGTCATTTTGGAAGAGTTTTGAGTAATTTTAGACATTTTTTGGAGACATTTCAAGATCTTTTGGACATGTTTTGGGCATATTTGGTTTAAAAAGTACATTCTGGGTCAACTTTCAAGGCTCTTGTGTGATAGATGGATGGTCAGAAAAAGTTCTAGACCATGAAAGGATCATTTATATCTCGATTTTATACCGTATTGGACAGGGTTACAATCGTTTTGGACGACTCCAGAGTCATTTTGGAAAAGTTTTGAGTCATTTTGGGCATTTTTGGAGATTTTTCAAGATCTTTTGAACAGGTTTCTAATCGTTTTGGGCATATTTGGCTTAAAAAGTGCATTCTGGGTAAACTTTTAGGGCTCAAATCATCATGTGTGATAGGTGGTTGGTCAGAACAAGCTCTAGACATTTTAAAAAGTCTCATTTTAATACCAAGAACTTCTTCAAGACATGATTTCTTCTGTGCCAACATAATTAGTATAAAATGAAGCAGTTCTAAGGGGGTTAGGTGGGAAGCACTGACTGATTTTTATAGAAGTTGCCGCATAAACACAAAGTTCTGACATTAGTTCTGCTTGAAAGACACATTTAACTGACTAACAGTCTTTAACTGAAGCCCAGGAGTCTCTAACTTATTTGTGACTTCATCTTGGGAAACTTGTCTCTTTAATTCTGCCCATTTCCAGTCACTGTTACTTATTTTACAAATCCACCTGCCAGACTTTAACATCCAGGTTAAGACTCTAGAAAACTCCTCCGTCCCGCTGCAGCCTGTTTCTTTCCCATTAAAGCTGCATTATTAACGACCACTTAGAGCGATTGACTGGAAGGGTCGACTATCAGAATACAGACAAATGAATTATACAAATATCCTCCAGCTGCACCTTTATGGAGACTAATGGCCACAGCTGGAGCTCAGATGGGAACTTATCGTCTATGAAACACTCAGAGAAGACAAGAACTCTGGCAGAGGATAGTTAGACTCTCTGGAAGTCTGTTTTCCAACAACTGCTGCAGGTTTCTAGCTCAGCTTTAGTCACTCCTGATGTAAACCTCCAACCTTTGGACAGATGTAAAGACTTTAAAGCTGCTCAACCACCAGTAATACACCTCAAACATTCTGCTGCAACACAACCTACAGAGTTCAAACCACAAATTCGAAGTCTGCTTTTGAAATGTCGGCAAAACTGCACAGAAGAAGGTGGGAATATAGACAACAAACAGAGTAGAAGATGCTGAAAACAAAGCAAAAAAATTAAAAGAAGACGACGAAAACCAACAAAACCATTTATAAACCACGTCTCCTGCTGCTTAGAGACAAAGACAACAATGTTAAATGTGAACAATGACTGAACCTATTCCAAATATTCGGTGCTTCAATCTTCTATGAAGTCCAACAAGTCTTTTAGAGAAAAGTCTTGAGCCAACTTAACCCTTTAAGCTGCAGTCAATTCCAGCAATTTTCAGTACAAAAAAAATCGCTAACATTCTATTTTTAAATTAAAAAAATTACGAAAAATACGGGGAATATTGGATGCGCATCGCGAGGTGCATTTCCTTGAAAACGACCGATTCGTGGATTTTATACCGACTTCAGGACATGTTTTGGACAAAATAGTTTACTGGCTTGTGTTGTCTGGATGTAAAAGGTTGGATTATGGCCGTTTTTTGTGGAATATTTTCATCTGTGTGTAATAATGAACCCGGAAATGTGAGTCGCGCTGTGTGCGTTGAAGCCGTGTATAGAGAACGGATGGATGAATATCCGTTTTTGTCGGACAAATGCGTTTTTCTCACCCGCTGTGCAAATCACATCTGAAAGTGGTTTATTCCGGCGGATTCATGAGAATCTAAGCTTTCCATCGGCGTATAGTGTTTGTATAATCACGTTTGCAGCCGTCGGACATTCTTGAAATTCCTATGCAAATTAGTAAGTGTACCGCCGGCGGTACACTGAAGTTTAAGGGGTTAAGCAAATATGAAGACTTTTTGGCCGAATAGAACAAGTTTTTCTTTACATTTTGCTGTCTTTCATCTTTTTCCAACTTCAATGTGGATAAAAACATGTCATGGAAACAGCTAAACTCTACAGATGTAAAGGAACCAAACAAGAAAAAAAAAAAAAAAACAGAAGAAGAAACTACAAAACCATTTGTAAACTATGCTTCCTGCTGCTTGGAGACAACAACATTAAATATTAGAAATGACAGAATTTTTTACAGAAAAGGAGTTTCAATCTTCTATGAAGTCCAACAAGTCTTTTGGGGAAAAGTTCTAAACCAATTTAAGCACACATGAAGACTTTTGGCACAACTGAGGGAGTTTGTCTTAACATTTTAGTGTTTTTCGTCTTTCTGACTCCAAAATGTGGATAAAAATGGAAACAACTAAACTCTCTAGATGTAAGGAAACCAAACAAGACTGAGCAAAATAAAAAAATTAGACGAAGAACAAATTAGAAAACTTTGGAAACCATTATTCCTGCTCTCTGGAGAAGACGACAACAGAACAAGTGGATGTAAAAGTAAATGTTTGCTACTCCAGAAATCATTCAAAAAAGCTGTTTTCGTCTCCAATTAAGTGCATTGACCTTTTTATAAAAGCTAAAAAGCACTTCAAGTGAGCATGAAGACGGTTTTTACAGAATTAACAGTGTTTTCCTCAATATTTTGCTGTTTCCATCAACTTTGTCTTACTTCAAAATGTGAGTAAAAAAGCGTTACGCAAACTGCTAAAACTTCCAGATGAAAGAGAACAAAACAAGACTACAAAAAATCCTTTAAGTCGAAGAAATAAGCAAAGTTTTGTCCATAAACAAAAGAAAAATGGATGAAAGTCTCCGGGAATTGACCACAAAAGAACAGGACGTCTTGAGTTACGCGTTTGTTTCGTCAAAATTTATTCAGAATTTTTTTTTAAAAATGTGCACACATATTTATATCCTTTTGATTTTATTTATGCGTGTATGTATGGGTACGTATACATGTATGTATGCAGTCTGTGCGAATGGGCACAATTTATTACCGGACCGTGGACCAGTAAACAGTAATTTTTTACTGGACCGAAACAGTTTTTACTGGACCGAATATTTTATGCGAAAATGTACCAAAAGCTGATGTATAATTTAATTTTAATAATTGTTATACAAATTTACTACTTTACTAATTATGTTTGCGGGTATGTATGAAACCATGGGCGAAGAGAAATTACCGTTTTTATATAGAATAAACCATACAAAATTAACTATTGGATAAAGAAAAGCACTCATTTGAGATCAAAACATAAATCATGTACTCAACCATGCTAGAAGTACTATAAATCACAGAGCAATGTGGCTGGGTCAAGCAGAGCGACCTTGTAGAAGCGAAATGAGGTGTGGTTTATTTATTTTCTGTTTATATCATGCGTTTTTATCGCGTGATATCGCTGTTCACACGAGAGCCTCTCTGAGGAGCAGCCCTCCCCATCCGGACGGCGTGCCGCTGCGCTGCGCTTGCTGTGTGCTTTGACTTTCAGAGCAAGACAGCGGCGCTTCGTTCCGTTGCGCGATCGCATTATGTGGAACTTCGGGGTTACAGGAAAAAAAATTACACCAGACATGAGACCAGTAATGTAGTAAGTTTTACCGGACTTTTGGTACACAAATCGGATTTGACCAATGGTCCGACGTCATTGGCGCACACTGTGTATGGATATATATATTTTATGACGCACTTGTTCTTTGGTCATAGTTTCATTGCTAACACCTCTATTGTTGTTATGCAACCTTTTTTTTTTGAGCAGGATGTGGGGTCAAGTGTGGGATATACAATGCAGAGCTCGCATATATTATCGCATATTCTGTATTTTGTATTCTGTGTCATCGCATGTTTAAGCTCTTCAGACCAAATGAGGGGCTTATTGTTCGTAACAGTTTGAAAATCTTTGCTCTGTTGAAGGAACCAATAAAGTGTAAATTGGAAAAAAAAAATATTCAGAAAAGGCTATTCCTCCTCCAATGAAGCACACTAACTCTCATAAAAGAACTCAAAAACCACCCAATTTTTTTGGCAAGTTTCCTCAAATTTAGCTGTTTCCACTAACTTCTTCTAATGTGATATTTAAAATTCCAGCTCATATTTAATTTCCTGTTGTGACATAACAACAAAAACAGCCAGAAAACTGTCCGTCTGATCCATCCTAAGGTTTATTCTGCAGCACTTTAAAGCCTCTCGTGTCACTTTACCTCCTAAACAAAGTGAACGTCTGTTTACCTTCCAGTGATCTGCTGCCGTTTTATGGGAGGAAACTTGAAAAGGTGAGGAGAAAGCAGAGGAGAGAGGAAACGGGGGAGGCCTGAGAGGGAGGAGAAAGGGAGGGAAAAGAGGTAAAGTGTCAAGTGATGTGGTTATTTGTTCTTTAATTTATGCCTCTTCCTGTCTTTGTTGCTCGGAGAGTCGAGCTGGAGGTCGGGTTGCACCGAGAGGATATTTTAGGATCAGAGAGGTCGTCTTACAAAGGAAATGGACACTGGTTTAATACTGGTTTTATATAGGTCTTGTGCTGGATTTAAGTTGATTTTATACTAGTTTTATGTAGGTTTTAATGCTGGTTTTATGCTTGTTTTCCATTAGTTTTTTGCTGGATTTATACTAGCTTTAAGATGGTTTTGTGCTAATTTTACACTGGTTTTAATGCTAGTTTTTGCTGGATTTATACTGGTTTTAAGATGGTTTTGTGCTAATTTTACACTGGTTTTTATGCTTGTTTTATACTGGTTTCATGCTGGTTTTATACTGGCTATAATGCTGGTTTTGTGTTAATTTTATGCTGGTTTTATACTGGTTTAAAGCTAATTTCACACTAGTTTTATACTGGTTTTACTCTACTTTTACACACACGTAACCTTCAGAATCTAATTACTTCTTATCTATGGTAACTAATTTATTTAATAAAGCTGTGCAAAGCTTTGCCTTCATACTATGAATATTTGTAGAGTTACAGGCCCTTGAAGTCCATAGACGAGGGTGAAAAATTAGCATTGTTTGAAGTTTGTGCTACTTTGTCCAGCATTGTTGAGTCCCCATAACCTTATAATTACAAGAGATAGAAATGCTTGATTTTCAGGGGCAGAAAACATATCTAAGCTCTCTGAAAAACGGCAACAAAATCAGCTTGGTTTTGCGATTTGCCAGCACTTTCTCCTTCATTTCTGAGCCTCATAACGTCATTAGAACAGCTGATAGACATACGGCATTTTCAAACACATTTGAGTTCTGTTAAAAACTGCAACCAGATGAGTTTTACATCAACTTTAGGTGCCACAATCTAAAGACTGAATCTGTTTTTGTGTTCACTGAATCCAGCTTCAAGCATGAAGTCACTTGGCATTTAAATAATAAAACAGCCCCACTCCCACGTTTACTCCCATATCTGGGTTTTACAGCCTCTTACCCACTGAGTTTGCACATTTCAACATGAACCGAGTCCATGTCGTCCTGCTGTGTGTCAATAAAAACTGCTGGTGACTTTGGGCTCGTTGCTCCACCGTTGCGTAACTGTATGTTGACACTGTGCACCACAAAAAGCCACATTTCTTAACCCGCTGCATTTACATTTCAGGCCTCCACAACTGGGCGTGCATTAAAGTCTAGAGTCTCTGAAGCTCTGAGAGAGTTTTTACTTGTATTGCCTTTTCAAAAAGCAGGTTCTGGGTCGAATAAACTTTCTAATCCAGGCGTCTATGAACTTCTACCAAGTTTACCAAACTTTTTCTGCTGGAAAAAAGTGGAGTCACCACTTTACCCTTTGTCTCCGGAGAGAAGAACCCTCAAGAACAGAACCGTAACAACTGTTTGAAAGAATTGCTGCCACCATGACGAAGTAGGATGAACCATTGCAGAGGCTCTTTTCTTTCCATAAAGTTGGAGAAAAGACAAAATCATCGCATTTTTCCATTGTAGGAATCTGCAGGTTCCTTCAGAGCTGCTTGAACCTATAAGAACTGACCCTGGAGAACCTCTTTCAGGTCAATTTTCAGGTTAGAAATAATGTTCTACAGCAGGATTTGTACCTGAAACACAGCAGCAAAGGTGCAACACTGATAAGTTCAACTCAGAAGACAACAAGCAACAAGTTTTGCCTCTCCATGTCCGTAACGAATGCAGCTATATCCTCTCTAACATTGCCAATGCACGAAATTCACCTCTTCTACATGCTGATAGACCTGGAGGTAGGTCCAATAATTACTATTTGTCTTTATGAGTACTACTTTGAAAAATTTTGTGGGCTGAAGAACATATTTTAACGAGCCTCATCCTACGGGAACTGACCTCCTCTTTCTACAAGTCTGGAGAAAAGTCAACATCTTTAAGATTTCCACTGCAGGGACTTCCAGATCATTTTAGGGCTGCCAAAACTAGAAGACCCACCACTGAAGAACCTCTACCAAGTGAGAAATAAGGTTCTACTGCAGGATTTGTACCTTAAACACATTTAAGAAGGAGACGGAGGACAAAAAGTAAAATTTTTCTGCTCTTGACGTTCATGTTGGACAGCGATTTTCTCTAAAACATCAACATCAGCCAGCATAACAAACCTCCATTGATCTACTGTATTTTCTACATAGACCTTTAGTTTAGATCCAACACCAGAATGGAAACTTGGAAGTTTGGAAATGTTGAAGTCCCCTTGGAAACACCGATTGGTTCAACATAGAGGATAACAATCAACACTTTTCTGCTCTTGACATCCATGTTTGACAGCAGTTTTCTCAAAAACATCACCATCAACATCATGAAATTCATCATATCTCTGCAAACATAACAAACCTCCATTGTTCTACTGTACTACTTGGAAACAGAAAAGCTGAAAAGCCTCAAGTAGCTTGTAAATGTTGGGGTTTCCTCGCATTTGCCCACAGTTCTTGCAATAGAAAACCACCTATTAGCAACCAGGACCATCTCTTATGGAGTGCAACAACCATGGAAGACTTTTAGCAACAAGTCAACTTGAAAAAGAAGCAACTGAAGTTCTCAAAAACTGCTGCTACAACAACACTAAAGCCAGATAAGTTGCTTTTCTCTTGGAGACTAAATGTGAAGATGAAGGTAAAGTATAGAGTGGAAAAACAATGAAAAGAGTCCTTCAAAACAACATCAAAAACCCATCAAGTTTTGAGGCAGCAGAAGATGTCTAAAGTTAGTTGTAGATACTGTAACTCTACTTGGACACGATCTAGAGCTTCGTAAACCCAACTAAGTGCTGGTAAAAGACCCAAAACACCACTGACATCAACATCAAAAACAACCAGGTTCTGGGTTGGTTCTGTGACTTCTTCCACCACAAGAAACCAGTCAGAGATTAGAAATAATAATCCTTACAAGTATGTGCATCACTCTGCCACTTAAAAGGCCACATTGAAGAAAGAAAAAAAAAGGCTTCCTTAAGAGGTGCAAATTTATGTGAAAGCTGGAGGAGTCGGAGGGTGAAAACCACCCAGGAAGTGTTATTAATTCAGATGAAGTTTCAAACCAAGAAGGTTAGACACTCTGAAATCCATTATCAGGTTCCTGCCACCATATAACGAGAGCATCGGAGTCGAAAACAGAGATTCCTGCTCTGTTTGCTCAGATAAACTTGTTGGTGTCTCTGGATTTAAGTCCTGGTTGACGGTTTGGAGGCTGAAGAGATTTAATGAGACACCGAGACTCTTCCTGGATTAAACCAAAAGAGAAATGAGTCCCTGGATGGGCCTTTTGATCCACAACAGGGTCGAGAAACACAACCAAAAACACACAAAGAACTATTGTTTCACAGCTGATCCATTCAGAGCAAAAGTTCTGCGTTATTATTAGATGATTTTCTGCTTCTATCGGGGTCATTTATCTCCTGCTATGTGGTACTTCTGTCGGCCAAACAAACCTCAAACATCTCCCCGATTTCTGTTGTTTTAGTGCCATTGAAGGGACAAGAAGACGGTAAAAAGACAGAAAGAAACAGAACAGAAACGTCAGGAATCCAAACTATGTCAACTCCCTCACTGGAGCATCTTCACCTCCTCTTCGTCGTCTCATCTTCATCTGCTGCTTCTTCCCACCTTCGTCTGGTTCATCCAGAGAATCACAAACTACATCCACTAACGGAGACTTCCTCAGGAAATCTCGGTCGTGTAAGACTTTTTCTTTAAGGACATTAAAGTGGTTCCTTCAACACGTAAACAACTCAGAGCAAAACATAAAACAAAGACATCTGGAGAAACGCCAGAATGATTCAAACTTTGTGCTTTTACATGAGCTATGTTTCCATAATGTACTCTATTTAGGCACAAGCTTGAAAAAGTCAATGGAAACTCCAAAAAACATCCCTAAAATGGTTTTACGCTCATTTGAGGTGGTTTTGGCCTTTAGAAAACGAGATGGAAACACCTTTTCTCAAGCATCTTCTTGCAATATTTCAAAACTTAAATAATGATATGGAAAAGCAGCTACTATTGAATACTGAACATGATTTTCAAGAACATTTAAAGGATCCTTCAACATCAAACCACAAACAGTGACGATTATCAATCTAGTGTCGAAAATTAATGTTTTAAGAGTAATTTCTTTTAACAATTTTCCGTTTTTCTACAGATAATCCTTATTTTGTGTAATAAATAAAAATCTAGTAAAACAGGTATTAACACATATTAACCATGAAAAAAGGTCTAAACTGCAAATTACTTAAAAAATTTTTTTTTAGATTTTTGCAAATAGTCACTTGTTATTTTAAACTGCCTGGAACAAAAAATGTTTCATGCTTCAGGTGTAAATTAATTCTGTTTATTGTGATTTTAGTAGTTATTGTTGCCGTAAAATGACAGTTTAACTTTTTTATAGAAAATCTAAACACTAAATTGTGCAATTTTACAGACAAACATAAAGGAAACATTTACCATTTATAGAAATACACTATTTTCATGTAGGCATTACATGAAAATTGTGTAAATTAATATATTTTTTCTGTAAACGAGCAAATTTATATATTTTTTCGTCAAAATTACTTTTGATAAATTGTCATTAATTTACAAGTTTTTATCATAAAATTACGCAATTTGTACAGTGTGTAACCTGCAAAAAATGTAGCAAAAAATGTGTAATTTCACACATATTTGAACAGTGGTATAAAAGAAAAAATATGTAGATTAATTTGACAATTTAATTTGAAAATGTAATTTACAGTAACGAGCTTATGTGTGAGTGTATGTGTGTGTGTTTTTAAATACTTTAATTGCAGCATGAAGCAAACCAGCATGCAAGACTCCATTTTTTCTCCTATCACCGACACAGAAATTTGAGGCTTTTTGTGGCTCATTGTTATTCTTATGAGTGAGCCACAGTGGCTCTTCATTTCAAATTCCTAGTGCAAGCATAGTATCTTTCCTGTAGAGCTGCAGGTTTAGCAGACATGAATAAAAACCACTTTCAGAAAGCAGCCAGAAGGATGAAAAGAAAACACTTTCACATCACTCTGCTTTCCCTCTCCTATCACACCATCGCTGCTCTGCATAGCTCGGCCAATCGGCTGCCAGATAATCCACTTCCTGTCTTTAGAGGCGCAGCGCAGGAAGCAGTGGGGGCGGAGGACGTCCCCGTTAATTCTGCAGGAATGCGGAGACCGAATCCAACTGCACAAGATGTAAAACATTAACCTCTGAGCGTTTATAGCCTCCGGTCCGCTGGATGATTGCTGAAATGATCGAGTCATGAGTCAAAGGTGACTCATGAGGAAACCAGAATAAAAGTTCAATGACGTTAAACATTTCACACCCGCAGCTTCTCTAAGGTCACAAAACACCAGAAAACTCAACTTTACTGAGAACATTTACTGTCAAATCATCATGTTCCTCCTGCTAAAACATCTCTGATTAATTTCAAACTTTATTTTAAGAAATTACAGATATTTAAAATGCTATCTGGGAAATTTTAGCTTCATGTATCGAATAATTTCTGAGATAATCCCACTTTCAGCAGATGTTTTCCTCATATTTCAGCAACAATATCTCAGGAACTATTAAAGATAGAAGCCTGAAATTTTCACTGTTATTTCTCATGTTAATTCAGAATCTGCAAAACAGGACCAAAAAAAACCCCTCCAAAACTGTCCGATATTTATGAGACATTCTAACAATATTAGTGTTTCTGTGGTACAATTCGTCACACATGTTCAATTAGTTTTGAAAATTCAACAAAAATATGATATGACGATATGAGGTGCAGATTTAACCACTACATCTTCCCCTGCAGCTCAAAAATAAAACCAGTTTATGAACGACTCTGAAGCTCGTTTTCCTCCAACTAGACGATTAAATGTTCAAACAGCCTCTGAATGATTCATAATCTGTGGACGAACCGAAGCCACGGAGGTGAAATAACTCAGAGGATGGATTATTTACGACTTTTATCAAACTCTGCTCACATTAAACGCCGTTGTTTACCTCCAGAAGCTCCAGTAACTCTGAGTGAAAGGTGACACAATGATGTTTGTTTTACAGTCGAGGATTAAATCCGCCCACAGATCAGTGACTCAACCGACCATCCCATAATTTTACAACCTACCAGTAACTTATGGAAACTTCTTCAACATGTCGAAGGTCACACAGAGGCTTCACTGTTTTTTAAATCATTATCCGATCTGTCAGACTCCAAAAAGTCGAGCAAAACTTTAAACAAAGTATTTTTCTCAGACATGATATCAGCAGGTTTGTTTCTGATCCAGAACTATGACAGAAAGTAGGTTATAATCCAGTTAAGGAGCCTGTTCATGGATCAGACTAATGCCTGGAGAGCAGACCAGGGTCCAGACTAATACCTGGAGACCAGACTTGTTACCCTGACTAACACCTGGACTAAGGACCCAGCTAATGCATGGAGACCAGACTAGATACCTCAAGTAAAGAATGAGACCAAACCAGGGCCTAGACTAACGTCTGGAGATTGGACTAGGGATCCAACTAATGCATGGGTACCAGACATGGGGACCAGACTAACACCTAGAGACCAAGGTACAGAAAAACAGCTGGAGATCAGACAAGGGTCCAAACTAACACCTGGAGACCAGACAAGGGACCAGAAATAACACCTGGACCAAAAAGAAAAACACTTTCCTTCCTACAAACCTTCATTTTCTAGTGCTTTTCTTTTATACTGTGTCTACTATAAGAAAACATTAATTTACTGAAACATCTTTAAACAGAAGCTTTGCATCTTGAAATGAAAACACATTAACATGGATTTAGCCTCAGTCGATATCTCTGCTGTGTCGGAATTCTAACTCACTTCTAACACACACAAAAAAAAACAACACCACAAGAGTGGAAGGACAGTAATATGATGGCAAATGTGACTTCATTAAGCATAAATTTAAGCCTAAATACAACTTAAACAGGAGATGTATATAAAAATGTGTTTAAAGTACAGCTAAAACGAGCTGTAGAGACCAAAACTGTTTCAGTATCGGGCCGTAAATTTGTGTATTTCTGTTGTAAAGTTGATTGTTTTAACATGGAGATCTATAGGGGATGGAGTCACTTTTGGAGCCCCAAGTGGTCACTAGAGGAACTGCGGTTTCTGACAGTTTAACAAACGCCTCTTTCGACCTCCCTGATTTTAACTTGTCATGACATAATCGTGTCTTCTTTCACTTCCCCGTTTCTCACATTTCCAGCTGTGCTCCAGGTGTGGCTCTGACGGTAGCTGGAGTTTCCTCCTCCCACAGAACCAGAGCTCTCGCATCTCTCAATGAGCTGAGGTCATTATTATTATCACACACCCTCCTCTGACCGAGTGTTTTTTTCACTAATCAGGACTTTGGCAGGCCTGCCGGCAGCTGGCAGGGCGAAGCGTCAGCTGTTTGTGTCGGCCTTTTATTAAAACCGCTGGCTGAATCTTTCCAGAGCCCCGCGACAGTTCTGCGGTTCTGTTGTTGATCGGTTCAGGCAGGAGGAAGCAGAAACGTACTAAAACCAGAGCCGGCTTTGTCAGAAAATGCTGCCTTGATGCCAGACTCACTCTGCTGTTGGTATTTTTCAGCAATTAGGGGTTTTGAATACGTAAACAAGCGGCTGTAAGTGCAGAAAATACGGCGATTAACCAGAGAAAGGCTAAAAAAGAAGCATTTTTCTACAAAAAAAATTAGATTTTATAATGATTAAGATACAGAGATGTGGAGCTTTAAAAAGAGAAAAATGCTAAAGAAATGCTCCACAGTTAGCTGAGCTTCACTGCATGCTTCTCTGCAGTCAATTATCACCAAACTAGAGCAATAAAATGCTTCTATTTCCGGTGCAATAACTAATAAAATTAAATTTATTAAGCTAATTAAGTTTAGAGCAACAAAATTGGTGCAAAAAGCATCAATTTACCAGAAAACAAGAGAATACAACTGTACAAAATGTAAAAATTA
This sequence comes from Acanthochromis polyacanthus, assembly GCF_021347895.1. Classification (NCBI taxonomy): domain Eukaryota; kingdom Metazoa; phylum Chordata; class Actinopteri; family Pomacentridae; genus Acanthochromis; species Acanthochromis polyacanthus. The sequence continues at coordinate 24,261,805 of NC_067125.1, forward strand.
ATTTAAAATAATAAATTTAGGACCACTTATGCAGCCCAAAGCTATAGAAAACATTAGATTTTTCTTAAATATGTCCAAAAAAATGACTTTTTCCTACAACTGCAGCCTAAAAATCGACAATTATCCTGATGTAGCTGCTAGATTTTAACATTCACATATTAAATGTTATTTAAATACATCCAAAGTTAACCAAATCGTTGCACATTTTACGTTAGACAGCAACAAAACTGGTGCAAAAAGCATCAATTTACCAGGAAACAAGAATAAAACTGTACAAAGTGTTAAAATTAACATAAAATGATAAATTTAGGACCACTAAGAGCAGCTGAAAGTCATTTAAAACATTAGATTTTTCTTAAAAATGTCACAAAATGTACTTTATGCTACAAATGCAGCATAAAAATCAACATTTATCCTGATACAGCTGCTAGATTTTAACATTAACATGGTAAATATTATTTAAATGCATCGAGAGTTGATCAAATTGTTGCATATTTTATGAAAAACTGGTCCAAAAAGCATCAATTTACCAGAAAACAGGAGAATAAAACTATACAAAATGTAAAAATTAGTATAAAATATTAAATTTCAGATCACTAACGGCAGCAGAAAGCCATTTAAAACATTAGATTTTTCTTATATATGTCAGAAATTACTTTCCCCCCCCAAATGCAGCCTAAAAATCAACATTTATCCAGATGCAGCTGCTAGATTTTAACATTTATTAATTTTTTTCTGCTGTTATTTTTCTGTTTTTCAGGTTGCAATCAGGAGCAGCGCTGTTAAATTCGATATATTTCGCACAATATTGTGACAATTATGGCTGAAAATCAAAACAACATTAAACATTAACGTCATTTAAAGTATTTGTGAGCAGGAAACAGATGCTTCAAAGTCAGTCTGGATATTAAACATAAGCTCATTACTGCTAATAATGAGATGTTCATGCAGATTTATTTGGTGTGAAAGTTGGGTTTTCGCCATGTTGCATGAGGAATCGTAAATTTCTGGTGATTCATCGACATGTGAAAGTGATTTCCGCTTCGACATGCAGGAGAAAAGTAACTAACGGTGAGTTAGTATCAGGTTTGTGTGAGAGTTCACCGACAAATCTGGGAGGAACAGACAGAGACGATAAACAGCAGCTCTGGGAAAGAAAACAGAACTCTTTAAATCACTATAAACGACAAGAATCACTGGATTTCTCTTTAGAAGATGGAAGTTTTAGACTTTTACCGGCACTTTATGAATAAAATCAAATCATAGCAGCTCAAATGGTTAAATAAATAGCATCATTCATGTCTTAAATAGCATCTTGCTCCTATTTGGTGCAAGTTTTCAGGAAATATCGACGCTATTGTCCAGCAGACAGTATTCTGTCTTGTAAAACTGTGGCGTTTTTACATATATTTTGATTTAATCACCGAATTGTGTACAGAAAATTGTCTACAATCTGTAAATGTCAGAATAACTCAACTCTGACTTCAAAATTGGACATAAACACATATTTAACGTAAATAAATTGCTTTCTTTTATTTATTTAATTGCATATTTAAAAAAAAAACAAAATAATCATTCGCTACGGTGATATCCGGATATTAATTTTTGTATCCGAACTCTTAATTACTCAATTCTATGATTTAGAAATTGGAGAAAACACATGTTAAATGTAAATAAATTGCATTATTTAAATTGATTTAAGTGTTATTGTACAGCAGATTTTTAAAAATTAGCTTTAAATTTCAGGGAAAAACAATATTTCATCTTATAAAACTGTGGTGTTTTTACATACAATTGAGATTTATTGACCAAATTCTGCAGAGAAAATTATTTAAAATATGGAAATATCTGGAGAAAAACATGTTTCACATAAATAAACTGCATTATTTGATTTATTCAGTTGCAGATTTTTTAAAAATCAGACCTTAAATCAGTTAAAAATTTACCAGATTGTGGTATTTTTCCATTTATCCCATCATAAAATGCTTGAAATTTGAGATTTATTCACCAAATTATGTAGAGAAAATTATCTAAAATCTAGAAACAGTGAGTTAAGAACCTTTTTCTCCACATTACTGACTAAACGCAGCTTTAAAAAAAATGACTCGTTGCTTCTTTATTTTAAAAATAAGACAAAGACTCGCTGATATCTAAGCAGCTCAGAGTTTCTCAGAGTCTATTTGAGTCGACGTTAGAGGAAGCTTTCAGTCTCAGAACAGAAGTCATGATTGTGAGAAAAGAAAAGTTTCTGCTTCTGCGTTCTTCATTTTGTCCGTTCAACCAAAACCTCTTCCTCCCACAAACACAAACCGCTGTTTGTTCGACTCATTTAACCGCTCCGTTCTCTTTGTGTCGCCACCAAACATAGAATCAGTATAAAAAAAAAACAACTCAGCGACAGTCAGAGTTACACAGCGCTTTGTTATTTTAATCATCAGAAGAAACAAAACTGGAAGCTGCTGAGTGCTTCTCTGGCAGCAGTTTGTGGAGACGACAGGAAGAGGAAGCTTTGTTCAGACGGTGATCAGTGAGCCTGGAATCAGAAGCCTCCAGAAATCTTCATACTCAGAGTTTTTTGTTGCTGATCTCATCTAAAAACCGACACAAACGTTCACACCTCTCACCGAGCACAAAGGACAGAAATATTTTATATGACTAAATATTAAAAGTGTGAATCACACAAAATAAATAGAAGAAAGAAGGCCGAGTGTCAAACAATAAAAAAAAATTGTACTTATTTTATAGATTTGTCCTGTTTAGTTTTCATTTTTTATGTAAGAGCAAACACCAAAATTATTTTAAAAATTAATTGATTTAATACATTAAAATATTTTTACTTGTATCTGAGCATTAAATTGTAATTAAATCTGCAAAAATCTAATTATCAAAAGGGTCAACAGATTTTACACATACTTGTAAAGAAATATTTAAAATGAATAAAATCAACAAAATAAAAAATGCATTAAAATCATTTAAAATTTTCAAAAAAATTAGACTATAATTTAACAGGTTTTTTCTGTTTTGTTTCCAGATAAAGTAGAAAAAATCCCGGAAAATTTTTATTAATTTATTAATTTATACTTTATTTATTAGCTGTAAAAAAAAAAGCAAGCCTAAATGCCAAAACTATTAAAAAACAAACAAATAAATAATAATAATAAAAATAATAATAATCTGGATTTGTAATTTGTTTGGTCAACATCTGGCCAATAAATTACACATTTTTTAAAAAAAAGTGTTTAAATTTGTTAAAAATATTACTGTATAATTTTCCATATATTTGTGGTTATTTTAAAGAAATAAAAAATACATAAAAATAAAAAAGATAATTTTTAACTGCAATTCTACAGATTATTTTTTTACCAGCTTTGCTAATTTACAAATAACTAGTAAAAATCACAGGGGAAAAAGTATGATTTTACATCATGCTAAATTAGAAACACTTTTGGAAACTTAAAAACAGGCTGAAGTTACAAATAATGTCAAATCTGTATATTTACAAAAAGTATTTTTTTCTGCTCAATCTGTGACTGTAAAAATATGCACTTTGTTTTTATTTTATTTATATTTTTCTTATTTTTATTTTTTTTATTTAAATCAGCTTAAAAATAAAAATATTGTACAGATATTTACCGTGACAGTTTTTATTTTTTTTACATATATTTTTCTGGCACTACAGCCAGACTTCCACTGTTGTTTATGGGATCAATTATAGACTAATTAACTGTTCATGTAAATTATTATTGTAATAAAAATACAGTAAAATACAGGCAGGTTTTTGCTGAAAATTAGCATCGACTCTTGTGGGACAAAATCAAACTCAATATTCTAAAAGTGTATTTAAATCAGCTAAAAAAATCAAATTATTTCACAGATATTGTTACAATTTTTACATTTATTTAATGTCGCGGTATGCAGCTATTTTTAAACATATTGTTTAATATTATTTTTAACCGTCTGTAACATGGAAATATGAACCATGTGAGAGTCTCGGTTCTTCAGAAGGTGACGGAGGATAAATAAAAGTCTCTGTGAGGCTGAAATGTGGCCAAACAGGACTTTCAGGACGGCCCAGTTGCCCAGCAGCAGACAGCATCGTCACGGTAGCAGGCTCTTCCTGCCCCTCCCCTTCCCTCTCACCCGCCTCGCGAGCTTTTACCTTATAAGGAAACGCGTTTAAGTGGCTGTCACAGCGACAACGGTGATGTAAGAGGGCAGCAAGGTGCACCCCCACCCATCAAACCGACACACATTTTCAGTTTGACTACCTGAGTGAGTGAGTGTGAGTGTGAGTGTGTGCGTGTGCGTGTGTTCATTCAGGCATGTGCGACACAAAGTCCACCTCCCTCAGCTTCCTCCTCTGCAGCAGAAAAACAGATTTCAATAAAAGTCAGAATGAAGTTGAAAAAAACTTCAACTAAACGTCTCAACTTCCTGTCAGCGACACGGGTCAAACGTCGAGTCAACAATGAGCGGCGGCTCAGAAAGCATCCTGTCCCTAAACGGCCTTTAGCTAGAGTTTAGTGGATTTTAATGTTCAGTTTTTAGGAAATATCTGCAGAGAGGTTCAATCTTCCATTGACGCCGTAATACACGCAGATTTTTAAAAATTAGCCTTTAAATCAAAGAAATCATGCATGTATCCCTTCATAAAATGCTTGAAATTGAGATTTATTTACATAATTTGTCGAGAAAATTGTCTAAAACATGGAATTATCTTAATTACTCAACTATGACTTAAAAATTGGAGAAAAACACATTTAACAAAAATAAATTCCATTATTTTTATTTGTGCAAGTGCTACTGTACAACAAATTCTGTCAAAAATTAGCCTTTAAATCCAGGGAAAACTGTATTTTGTCTCATAAAATTGTGGTGTTTTTGCATATATCTCTTCATAAAATGCTTGAAAATTGAATTTATTTTCAAAATTATGTAGAGAAAATTGTGTAAAATCCAGAAATATCAGAATTATTCAAATCTATGACTTGGATTGGATATAAACACATTTCTAAAGTAAATAAATTGCATTATTTCATTTATATAATTGCAGATTTTTAAAAATGAGCTTTTAAATCAAATAAACAATGTATGTATCTTGTATTTTTTGTATTATTCACCAAATCTGTCTAGAATCTGGAAATATCAACTCTGCGACTTAAAAATTGCTTAGAAATACGTGTTTAACATAACTAAATTGCATTGTGTTATTTACCTAATTGCAGATTTTTAAAAATTAGCCTTAAACCATGCTAAACCTATATTTTGTCTTATAAAATTGAGGTGTTTTTACATTTGTTTCATCAAAAAATGCTTGAAATTGAGATTTATTTTCCAAATAGTGTAGACAAAATTACCTAAATTATGTTAATACCAACTCGATGACCTCATAATTGCTTATAAATGAAAATATAACAAATAAATTGCATTATTGTCTTTATTTAATTGCAGATTTTAAAAAATTCGCCCTTAAATTGGGGGGAAAAAAACAGTAATTGGTCTTATAAATTTGTGCTATTTTTTTCATTTATCTCATCATAAAATACTGGAAATTGAGATTTATTCATCAAATTATGCAGAGAAAATTGACTAAAGTATGGAAATATCACAATTATTGAACTTTATGACTTTGAAATTAGAGTAGAATAAATTGCATTGCTATATTGATTTAAGTGCAACTGTACAGCGTCCTACTCTGATGGAAGTTCAAAGTTGATTTTCTAACCGACGTTTCACCGCACAGAAAAGCCGCTGGTATCGTTTTGAAGATCACATCCTGTCGTTTCATTTTATATGTGCTAAACCTCACTGCAGTGAATAATGTGAAAGTGATTCAACCGAAAAGAAGGGGTGCGAATTGGCACAAAGTTCGGCTGTCAGGCTTTAAGTGTTAAACCAGAGAAGCAGTGTCTTTCTTTAGGCAGAAAAGATGTGGAGGACAGAAAGAATTAGTAACTAGCTGATGACAAATGACGGTAAATGCAGCTTAAAGTTACTTTCATCGGCAATTAATCAGTCAAAAAGTCTCTCGATTGTTTTTTGGTTGCTAAAATGTCTGGAAATGCTAAAAAGAATGTCAATCAGTGTTTCCCAAAGCCTCTTGTGGAAAAAGTATGAAACTGTTTAGGTCAGAGAATCACAATACGTAAAGAAAATGTCACCACAAGGTTCACAATCTCACATTTCACTGTTTTAACTGCATCCGTTGAAACAATACTCAACTACCAACATGTAAAAGGCTCCAGTTAGCGGAAATTCTGAGGTTTAACAGCGGAAATCAAAGATAATAATCACTACAAGGTTTTTATTAGCATGTAATAACCTCAAAATAGGAATATGTATGTTTTTACTACCTCATACTTCAAAAACTGACCCCATAACTTCAATCTTCATCTGTGCATTATAAAGCCTAATTTCATTGCCAATAAAAACTCAACTGTGTACACTTTTGTTTACAGTCATATTAGGTTTTATAATTTACAGTTATGTAATCCGAGTTGCATCCTTTGCTTCTTGGGTGAGACAGAACATTTTGAAACAGACTCTTATCTTACATCCATCTACTGAGAAATGCAACAGGAAGTCTGCAGGACTTTACATGATCTGCAATCAGAATTTAACCCAGATGTGACTTTGGCTGCATTTAATAAAGATTTACTTCCTGTTTTTGTTTTATTTCTGCAGCAGCAATGACTAGGTTACTTCGAAAAGTCACCTAGAAACGACTGGAGTAACTCCCATTTTGGGGCAAATCTGTGCACTACAAAGCCTAATAACACTGTCAATAAAAACTTAAATGTTTGTGTTTTAATTGCAGTGATCTATAGCTTTATAGTAAACAGATTTCCCCCCTTGTTTAGAGGTGACTCTCTGAAATAATCTCCCAGTTGTTGGTGCAGAAATGAGGAAATTTCACGCGTTTGGGGGCTGATATAACAAAAGCATGAAGTAAATCTTTATTAAATGTCGTCTGTGGGATAAATCTTAATCGCAGATAACGTAAAGTCCTGCAGACTTCCTGCTGCTGCGAGGTCATTAGCAGAGGAAACGCCGTGAAGCCTCTCGGCGGCAGCAGCAGAAACGCTGTTTGTTCCTGAGAGTTTCCGCTTGTTGATGACCCGTGTGACACAAAGACACACAAAGCCACGGTAACACACTGGTCTGGCTGACCCACCCCCCGCCACACATTCCTGCTCTTTACGGCAGCGGTGTCAAAATCGTTCTAGTTCAGGTTCCACAGTCAGCCCAGTTTGGTTTTAACTGGGCCACACCAGTAAAATCACAGCACAACAACCCAAATCTATCCTTTGTTTTAGTGAAAAAAGTATGTTCACATTTAAGGAATTATCTTTTTACAAAACATCATGAACAACCTGAAATGTCGAGACACAAAGCGACAACAAAACGGAAAAACGACACAAGCGGGACTAAAAAGACACAAAACAACAAAAATGAGACAAAAAACAATAAAACAGAACATAAAATGACAAAAACAAGAGAAAACACTACAAAAATTAGACAAAATGACCAAAAAATGAGACAAATGACATGAAACTAAGAGACAAAAAAAATAGACAAAAAAGTTACAAATAAGAAACAAAACGACAAAAAATAGCCAAACAACACATGCGAGACAAAAAGGAAACACAAAATGACAAAAAGACAAAACAAGACAAAATATTACAAAAATGAGACAGAAAACAAAAAAAAACCGGTCAACGGTTTACAAAAACTCGACAAAAAATTACACAAATGACAAAGTCGAGACCAAAATGAGAAACAAAACAACAAAAATATGAGACAAACGACAAAAAACACAAAAAAATCAAAACAAGACAAACTATAACAAAAATGAGACAAAACGACAAGAAATTAGACAAAGACAAAAGTTGACAAAAAATAGAGAAACAGCAAAAGGGAGACAAAAAGGAAACAAAACGACAAAAAACATGAGACAAATGACAAAAAACAAGACTAAATATTACTAAAATGAGACAAAAAACGACAAAAGAACAATCTAGTATTTTTCTTTATGATCAAAACAACTTGTCATGGTGTAGACATTATTTTAAATTTGTAGTTTTACTAATTTACAAACTGCAGTTAATGTCTTCTCTGGAATTTTTACACTTCCAGGGCCGGATTGGACCCTCTGGAGGGCCGCTTTTGGCCCACGGGCCTCATGTTAGACACCCCTGGTTTACGGTTTTGTGATTCACCCTCTCTGTCTCCACCCGTCTGACACATCCTGAAGCCAAACGGACGTGAATCAGGAACACCAGCGACTGTCCTCCCTCTGACTCAGCTGGAGCGTCGTTCCGGTCGTCTACAAATCAGCAGATTCACCCTCTGACTGCAGGATTTAACTTCCTGAACACACACCGGCTCCTCCTCCTGCTCCTCCTCCTCCTCCTGCGCCTTCAGTGAAACCTTAAGTTGATTTAAGGCGGCCGTCCTCGTGTCCCAGTTAGACTCCTACAGTAAACCCAGACCGACCCCCTCCTCAGACCCTCCAGGTCTCTCTAATCCCTTCAAAATGACGGGAATATCACTGTGACCCCCTCCGACGCTGGAAACGGAGCCGCCGACACTTTCTGACCATCTGGAATTAACCCGGAAAGAAACGGAAACCAGCTGCAAAACCACAGCTTTAATTCAATCTGGAGGAGTTTTAGGATCAAACTGAGGCCGAGAGATAAAATGTTTAACATCAGCTGGTTTTTAGTAGATATTTTTAATAAATACTTCATCGAGGCTGATCATTTTAGTATCAGAACACGATGAAAATCATATAAATACACAAAATTAATCATCTATTTGCAAAGGTAATCACCTGAAAATAAGAAAAAAAGACCCATATTATTTAAAAAGGTGACCTAATCTGAAGTTTACCACTGTAAACAGGGATGCAGGTGATATTTTTAACGTTAGAACTGAGAAAATCTCACAAAAATATAAAATTTATCAAACATTTGCAAAGACAATACTCAAAAGTAGGTTTCATTAGTGCATAATCACCTAAAAATAAGATAAAATATGCTTTTATTATCATAAAATAAGCACTTTACATCATATTTTTTAAATGAAGTTTTAGTCTGATTTAACCACTTTAATATATTGAAAGGTGCACAGGTGACTATTTTAATGTTAGAACGACTATTAAAACCACAGAAACATGTAAAAGAAATCATATATTTTCAGAAATCAAAGATAATGTAATAAAGTAGGTTAATATTCGCGCTTAAATCACCTGAAAATAAGAACAAAAATATGCTTTTACTGTCTTAAAATGAGCCATCTATATATCAATAGTGCCTTTTTCAAAAAAAAAAAAAACAATCTAAATTTAACTGATGTATAAAAGGCATGCAGGTGATAATTTTAATGTAAGAACAACTGAAAATCACACAAATATGTAAAGTTAATCATATATTTGCAAAGATAAAATTTACAAGCAGGTTTCGGTGCATAATCACCTGAAAATAAGATTTAAAAAGATAAAAGGTGCTTTTATTGTCTTAAAATGAGCCCTTTATATCTTTTTTTTCAGAAATAAAGGTTTAATGTGAATTTTATCTTTAACTGATGTATAAAAAGGTACAGCTTATTTTAACATTCAAACAATTATTAAAATCACACAAAAATAAACAAGGAATCATCTCCTCTTGATAGACAATTAAAAAAGCATTAAATTAAAGGATTTTTGAATGAATCTCATTTATGTTGGTTTACTATGAAGTTAAAATTACTCTTAGGCCCTTTAATATGCTGTTCCAAAATGTTAAATTTAAGTTTCTGACGTCCACATTTTCTTTGAGGAGTGAAAAAAGGAAATAAAAGTAAGTGCAAGGAAAGAATTATACTTTAAGTTTACAAGAAACTGCAGCAGCTGAGAGGAACCCGATGATCTGACTTACATCAGAGCTATTTATTACCGTTTAAGGGCGAATGTGGGTGATTTAACTTGACTAACAGCTGCAGATATTTATCTAATAACTCGGTTCTCATCATCAACAGCCTGCAGAGGAACAAAGAGGAAGCAGAGACGGTGAACTTCCTCTTATAACATTCACACTTCGACGTTTCCTCTTCTCAGAATTAAAACTCTTTCTGCGGCTTCTCAAATTAATCCACGTCTCCGCATTCTCATGCGCCGTTATTTCAAAACACCTGCGCTTTGGTTTCGCAGAAGAAAAAACGCAGAAAAACTCACTTCAGCAGCCAGACCGGCACCGCGGTGCTGCTTCGGGCTGTTGCTAGGCAACACAGGACTACAGCATCTTATTTTTAGAAGCTTCAAAACGCATCCTAGCGCCTCGTGTCCGCAGCACACAAACTCTGGAGCCGTTTCATGTCCAAAATAGACTCGCTCTGGGATGGAAATGTGACAAATTAAGAGACAACAGAAGCACAGCTGGGTCTAAAAATAGCCAGGAGGGCGCTAACAGTTAGCAGCTAGCTCAGCCTGACACACTCCTGCACGTGCACGGCGCTGTGCACGGTGAGTCAGAGGAGGCCGACAGAGGAGGCTTTGTTAACGGTGGCTAAATAATCCCCTGCAGGCCAGCTTTGATTGGATCAGACAGGATAGTAGCTCGTGGACGCAGGACTTTCCTGACCCACATTAGAGGAGCAGAGCTGGTTGGAATAGACGTCCTGAGCTTCATTCAGAGCCGTTACACTCATCAAACTGCAGCTTTCAAACACAATTATCACTTCCTGCCTCTATTAGTCGCCTCTGAGCATCACCTTTCTGGTGCAAACCCATCACATCGCTTCCTCAGAGTTACAGGGCTCATTTTTCTGTTTGGCTCCAAACCAGAATGTGCCCACAGAGCTGCAGCCGAATCCAAAATGTCAGCAGCTTAGAGGTCGACTGGAGCGTATTTACCAGAGCTGATACTCAAATTTAGTCACTGAGGGGACTGATAACTGATATTTAAAAGATTCGCAGTGAAAATCTAAATCTAAGTGCCAAAACTCCAACTAAAAACTTTACTAAATGCATTTGTTTATTCATGTTTTAGCATGTGGTTAATAATAAAAGAAAGAGCTTTGAAACATTTATGTTTCAGGGATGCTATTATTTATGACGTAAGCATCAGAAAATAGAAAATAAATCAGAAATTGGCTAAAAAAAATAAAATAACATTGGTTAAAAAAAGCTACATTGGATTAAATAATCAGTCAGCTACTAGCATAGATGCTAATTTGCGTTTATGTTTTTCATATGCTTCATTAAAAGGCAACATTTCATCATTTTTGCTTAAGTTTTGATCACTATTTTGACAAACTGCTTTGATTTATGACATGTAACCATCAGAAAACAGAAAATAAAACAGGAACTGGTTAAAAAAAACATGATTAACAGAAAAATGCTGCATCAGGTCCAATAATCTGTCAGCTATGAGCACAGATGCTAATTTAGAAGCAGTTAAATGCTAAATGCTCATCACCTCCTTTAAAGTATAGAAGACGGAGAAGCTGTTTTTAAAGTCTGAATACAAACAGTTGTGCAAAAACAGCTCAAACATTTGCAATCAGGTGATTATGTAATTCCAATTACTCCAACGGCTGAAGTTATTTCAGCTTCTGTCGATGTTTTCTTTGTTTAGTTTTTTGTAAATGTGAGCCAAGACAATGGTGCGTTCACTGTCACAGGACAAAACTGGTTCTGGAGTGTAAAGTCTGCATGTTTCTCTTTAACACGGCGCGCGACACTCTGAGATGTGTCTGCTCCTGGCCTGACTCACCGACCCACCACTTTATATTTAAAACAGGGAAGGAGCAGAAAAACCACAGAAACCTCAGATTCTTCCTTCCTCTTTCCTCCACTACTATGACTCCCAGGAGACCGAGCTGCAGAGCCTCACTGTCCCGACGCTTCTATGAGGTGAGATTTATTCTATTTATTCAATATACAGGATTATTTATCTCCTGATGATGATTTTAACATTAGATCAGCTATTAAAATCACACAAATATCTGCAAAAACCAAAGGTAGCATAATAAGCTAGGTTCATATTAGTGCAAAAACAACTTAAAATGAGAAAAAAATTGTGATTTTATTTTGGCAAAATTAGCCCCTTATATCTTTAGCTCTATATTTTTGAAAAATAAGGCTTAATTTGAATTTTCTCATTTTAGCTAATGTATAAAAAGGTACACAGATGACAGTTTTAATATTAGAACTGACAAAAATAAAACTAATCATCTACTCGCAGAAATCAAAGATTATATAATAAAGTTGATTTACATTCATGCATAATCGCCTTAAAGAACAAAATATGCTTTTATTGTGTTAAAGTGAGCCCTATATATCTATAGTAGGCTTATGTTAGTGCATAATCACCTTAAAATAAGAAAAATATTGTTTATTTGTCTTAGAATGAGCCCTTTATATCTATAGTGCCATATTTTTAAAAACAAAATAAAGGTTTAATCTGAATTTCACCACTTTACCACACTAGAACAACTATTAAAATCACACAATAAATCTACACAAATAAAAAAACAAATAAGAAATCATCTCCTCATCATACACATTATATAAAAATAAGATTACAGAATGATGTTTTATACGTATATAGCAGCTTTTTAAAACCTTAATTAGGTTCAACAGTGTGTTTTTTATTCAATAATGCCAGTAAAAATACAATATAAAGCCATTTAAGTTTCAGAAACAAGCAGCCGAACCTTCACATGCTTTTACTGCAGTTTTAAAGTTAATAAAACGATTCTATCAAACTGTTGTCTGTCATCTGTCATCTTTTTTACTCACCAGGCCGACAGAAAACTAATAAACAAGGAAGCGGGAGATGCTGAAACCCAAACATTCTCAAATAAAAACTTCAAAAATCAGTCAGTTTATTTAGTTTCTATTCATGTTTTCTTTGTGCAGCTGCTCTAAATGTGAGTGACGGTGCGTTCACTGTCACTGAACAAAACTGACTCTAAAAATCAAAACAGGTTTGTTCATCTCCTAATATTTACTGATGCTTCCTCCAGCAGCACCATAAACACCTGAGAGGACGTTCGGCTGGTAGGAAACACGAGGTGAGAGGAAAAGAATCCTCCCGCCTTTAAATTTTTCACTTCCAACCCGGATGCCAACAGCAGCACCAATGTTTGGATGTTCTCAGTGTTCATCGGCCATCTGTCTCCGACTCTAAATCTAAATGTGATGCAACACTTGCAGACCGCATAATCCCCCAAAAAACATGCTGGCCTTGACTTCTCTCGGGATCCTGTTGCCAAAACACAATCTTTAACTCCTAAAATGTTCATATTGGAGCACCACAAACTCCCCACGAAAGATCAGAAAAACCAGACTGAAGTTATGAAGCCACCTCAGGATGCTTCTGACCAGAAACACAGTAAAAAAACAGATTTACTTCTGTTCCCTGAATGCCTCATGCTACAGTAGAAGCTAACTGGAGCACAGAAAAGCTTCTAGTCTCCACTAGATAACATTTTAGATTGAAAACAGTGAAATAAGGTCCTCTAATATCAAATTAATCCAAACTGAAAGCATTTTTTCATCTATGCGAGTTGTTTTCTTTGAGTAAAGTCCGCTAAACACCTCACATGCAGGCTACAGTAGAGACTAAGCGCACAGAGAAGCTTCTAGTCTCCACTCAGTTCCTGTGGCGTCTCACTAAGCTATGAGATCGAATTTTAGCTTGAAAACAGTGAAATATCAGATTTACCCAAGCAATGTGACGAAACATTAAAAAAAGACAAAAAACTAATTTTACAGACTGCTAATGCACAAACCTGTATCAAAGTTAGACTTCTAGTCTCCTTAAACGCTAAATAGAAATGATGTCGCAGCAGAAATGCTTCACTTGTTGAACATCTGCTTATCAATAGGCTCAACAATTTACATATGTTCCCTAAATGTCTCACATTCATGCTACATGAGAAGCTAACTTGTACACAGAGAAGCTTCCAGTCTCCACTCATTGGCCGATGCATTTCAGTAAGCTATGAGATCAAATTTTAGCTTGAAAACAGTGAAAAAGTGTTCGAATATCAGATTCACCCAAGTGATTTCATCTACGTAGGCTTTTTTCTATTAGCATAGCATTGTAAACGTCTGTATTAAGGTCAATCATGATCATTTAACTGGGGAAAGCCAAAATTATGATTCATATTTCTTTTATTGTGCAGCCCTAGACAGAAAAGAAGCAGCAGAGGTTTAGATATCTTGACTTGAGAGTCACAAAATGTTCTGTTGTCAGGCTGAATGTTATGTAGTTCTACTGTCTGGTAAACTGACTTCAATCTTCACCTCTTGTCGATGCAAAATGTAACTAAACATGCACCCAAAATGACTCTCTTTAATGCACGTTTACTCATCAATAGACACTATAATTTATATTCCCCATTACAAGCCTCAAAGCTGAGCTACGAAAACGATCACAGATAAAAAAAACTAGATTTGCAACGCCGGTGGCAAGAAAGAAAAAGCACAAACTGGTTAAAAATAGCAGCACACACTCAAGTTGTGGTCTTTTGTCTGAGCCTGTTGCCGTAACGACACCAGCAATGACAGAAGAAGCCCAGAGGAAGAGCGCAGCGTGGGATCATCAGGCCCGAAGGCCGACACAGGCGGTAAATATTTAATGCTGCCCCGAAACCAACACAGGCTCTACCGATACCCCGCCGAAAGGTTCCTGCTGCAGGTGAACGAAAACAAAGCAGCAAAGTGTGCACAATTAGAGCTATTTTGGTGTTTCTTGCAGGTTTGATGTGATAAATTCAACAGTTTTCAGTGCAGTGAGGGTTTGAACGCATCAACACACACCCTCCACTGCTGCTTCATGCATGTCTGTGTGTTTTTCCTCTCGTCTTCACCTCTTCGCCCAGTGCCCCACTTTGAGAGCTCTTCAATAATACAGCAGCGGCGCACAAAGGAAATCAGAGACACACAAACTCGCTGTTAGCTCGGTGTGTTTGAATGTCCTCAACCCCTGAAGCCGCCACCATGCAACGAGGAGTTTGACTCAACGCCACAACAAACGCTAACTGACGCCCCAAGCCTTGCCGGGTGATTCCCCGGCAGGGTGGAGTTCGACGATGAGATTCAATCAGGATGAATTCAGTTAGAGAAGTTAACGAGCTCCGAAAACATTCCACGCTTCCACCGGCCAAATATTAGGAATCTGTAACTGTGAGAAGCAGCTGAAGCTTCCTGAGCCTCCAAATCATTAAAATCCAAACAGTTTACTGCATTTTAGCTTCCAAATCAACTTTTATTAATACAGACAGTAGAATGGAACCAGAACATAAAATAGGAAGTGAACCTAAACCAATATGGCTTCAATAAGGACCAGTGTTTCCCCTACCATTATATTAGGGGGGCGCCCCGCCCCCCCAACGGCACCCCCCGCCCCCCCAGAAGGTCAAGTTAAATTAAAATAATTGTTACTTTTTTACACGCAAACTTTAGTTTTCCTGCATAAAGGCCGCTCCACATGCTGTCCTTACAGCACTCGCTGCAGCACTCCACTGTGTCTACTCCCCCCTCCCTCCGTCTTGTAAACAGTCACACTGCCCCCCACCCCACAGTCACCACACACACAAACACTAGTTTGCAGTGGCGCGTCTCGTGTTTTACTTTCTACAACAAACTACGGCCAAAATATAGAGTTATTTCAGCCATAAAATAAAGAAGCAGAAGAAAAACCACCTCTGATGACAGTGACGTGCGCCATGAGGTAATTACGACCGTATAGCGGGGCCATGTGTTGTTGTTGTTCTCAATCGTGTAGGAGTGTTAAAAATGAAAAGAGAATGAAGGGAAGTGGGACCCGCGATGAAACTTCATAGAGATTAAAAAAAAATGAAGACGCTCTTTTTAACTGCATGACTTCTTATGATGCACAATTGGTCCTTTGAGACGACGTCTGTCGTAATATTGGGCCTAAAATAAATAAAGTATTATTATTATTATAAAATAATTAGATGAAGCCTTTCAACCACCGTAACGTAAAAATGGGCTAAAAATGATTCACACGCTCAATAAGTGGTACAAAATGGTGAAAATTATATATTTTACAACAACCGACGCGAAAACACCCCCCCCCCCCCCCCCCAAGGCACCAATCCTAGGGGAAACACTGAGGACTCTTAAACTTTGCATTTATTCAACCAGCTAAGCTGCTAAAAAAAATCAGCTATAATCAAAAATACACTGTAGAGCTCTCCAAACCCATCAAATCTACCAGATTTAAAAGGCTAGATATCTTAAATTGTTGTAAAAATCACCATGTACCATATAGGAACTCCAGAAACAAACAGAATCTCACTGTGTTTTTAATTTTCCCAACGTCCTTGAACTAATCATTTGCAACAAGCAGTTTTACTATGACAAATTAACTAAATCTAGGCTTAAAAATCGTGATATTTCATCATAAGGCAAAAATGAATTATTTGCACCAGATTCTGTCAAAATCAAAAAATTCTGCACCCCTCCACACAATCAAAAAGCTACAAATGACCTGGATAAAACCAACAGCTACAGGACTAAAATTCAGAGTTTTCGTTTCATCGGTGTTTCCACAGAGAAAAGAGGAAAATCAAACCTACTGGATTGACAAAATAAATGTTGCTTAAATTCACGAGATTTTGTTGAAAATCACTTCATTCTACATGCGTCTATTTTTTTTTAATCACAAAAAATAGACCATCTGAAGTAAACGATAAAAATTCTGCTTGAGTATGAATTTTCCAACAGTCCTTGAATGAATCATGCGTCATTCTGTGGTGAAATTCGGCTTAAATTCATGACATTTCATCAACATCACTTCATTTGGTGTTTCTCAATTCAAAAATTCACCAAAAATGAATCACCTGCAGTAACTAAATCCTCTAAAAAAATGAAAAAATTCTGCAGCTCTCAGAGGAACTTAGAAACTATGACCGAGTCAGCTGAGATCAACAGACATTTAACAAAAAAATCAGGGAGTGTTCAGGTTGAACTGCAGGCTGTGTTTACACAGAGCAGACAACAAAAGAAGAAAATCAAAGCTGCAGGATCAATAAAATAAACAGCATGGCTCAGAAACAGTGAACAGAGGACCAAGTTGTTGAAGATATATCCAGCATAATGAAACATCTTTCTACTGATGATGAGCAGAGACTCAAAACTGGACAATTTTTTTTTCAGAATGACTCAAATTGTCCATAATGACTAAAAATTGCAATTTTAAAACATCTTGAATAATTTGACTAATTTCAATCAATTTTGGAGAGTTTTTAAGTGATTTTGATCGACAGTAATTTGATCGAGTAATTTTTGACCATTTAATGTAACTTGGGCCAATTTTGCACATATTTTTATTACTGTGGACAACTCAAGATATTTTAGACAAATTTTGAGTCATTTTGGACAATTTTAGACTGACAGAAGAAAAATCATATCTACTGGATCAATAAAATAATTGCAGCACGGCTCAGAAACAGTGAACAGAGGAGCAAGTAGTTGGAAGATGCATTCAGCATGAAGAAACATCTTTCTTAAATAATTAATTTCCTGTATTTTTAACACCTCTAGACACGTTTTTTGCACAGCATATATTCAAAATGTCTTTTTTATGATTTATGCTACACAGAAGACATTTTTGACTTCTCCCTATTTCTAGTCGTGGTTTTTCTGTTTGCATAAAGGTGCAGGACTTCATTTTGCAGAGAAAAAATGAGTAAGAATGTGACAGGAGCAGAAAACGCCCGGGGCCAAATGTCAAATACATGCTTATCTGTACAAGAACAAACTATTATCTGATGGAGGAAAGGTAAATATTATCCAGCAGCTGCATAAAGCCGACGATATCCAGCTGGAAACTCTGCGTTTGGGTCAGAATACACGTGCACTTTGTATTTCACCCACAACACAACGCTTTCCTGGTGCGTTTAAAGCAGGTCGATGCAGAGCTGCAGACGGAGAGGCAGCCACGGCGTTAAACCCCCATCCAGACCAACATGCCCTCCAGATGTCTGCAGCCCCAGATGTAGCTTCAGCCTTTTGTTACTGGCGCTTGTTGGGTTTTTTTGTTTTTTCTTCTGCCTCACACACCCCAGAGGGAGAAGAACCTGTCTAGGTGTGGCCATGCGAGCACAAATCCATCCAGCTTTACTCCACACAGCGAGAATATAAGCGTCTGGATGCACTAAAAACACCAAAACGCACAAATCTGCACCTCTGTTTATTATAAAATTCTAATTGTTTGCACATTTCTATGAACCTGTGAGACATCTGAAGGTTTGTTTCCTCTTTAACCTTTAATTTCTAATCATAAGCTCACAAAGGCCTCGTTTTCAGCGTTTCTGAGCTCAACTAATCATATCTGTGCCCCCCACCTCTGCATCCGTGTCAGACGTGGATATAATCTGGTCATGTGAGCTGGATGTAATCTGGCGTGGGGTCGTCTTCCTCCGCCAGATGTTGGTCTCCAGAGGACGACCAGATTGAGGACAACCTCCGAGAACAAAATAAACTCGGCTACAAGTGCTGACAGGTTTGTTCCACGCTCGGATATCACGACAGCTGCTCATAAAAACACAAAGTGCTGCCTGAATACTCCGAGTTACAGGTAGGAGAGAACGCAGCAGGTTAAAGGGTTTACCTGTGATTAAAAAAAGCAATGAGGGCAACATGATTTTACAGATGTTCCCTAAGCGCCTCACATGCAGGCTACAGTAGAAGCTGACTTGTGCACAGAGAAGCTTCTAGTCTCCACTATACGATCAAATTGTAGTTTGAAAACTGTGAAATAACAGATTTATCCAAGCAATGTCACGAAACATTAAGAAAGGCAATGATTTGGGTCAAAAAGCTAACTCTACAGACAATATTTTTGGTTCATTTTCACCTTTAAATAAACAGGGCTCTGCTATATTTCTGCTAATGCACAAATCTGCATCAAAGTTAGACTTCTAGTCTCCTTAAACGCTAAATAGAAATAATATTGTAGCAGAAACGCTCCACTTGTTGAACATTTGTTAAGCAATATGCACCACAATTCACAGATGTTCCCTAAACGCCTCAGGATACAGTAGAAGCTAACTTGTACACAGAGAAGCTTCTTGTCTCCACTCTGTTAATGCAGCATTTCAACAAGCTATGAGATCAAATTTTAGTTTGAAAACAGTGAAATAAAGTGTTCTGACATCAGATTTACCAAAGTTGAATCAGGGGATTTTATCTACATGGGCGTTTTTCTATTAGCAAAACATTTTAAATGTCAATGTCACAGTCAATCATGTTTCTACATCTGTAAGAAGCCAAAATAGTGATTATTATTAGATTAAATGTGCAGTCCTAGTGCACCTCCTAGATGCAAAACATAAATACCATGCAGGCTACAACAGAAGCTAGCTATATGCACAGAGAAGCTTCTAGTCTCCACTCAGTTACTGCAGCAGCTCAGACTGATATAACATCAAATATTAGTTTGAAAAGAGTAAAATACAGGCTTCTAATGTCAAATTTATATACGTTGAAACAAATGTTATCTATATGAGTTGTTTTACTTGATTAGCAACACTACATTAGAAGTTAACTTGTGTACAGAGAAGCTTCTAGTCTCTACTCAGTTACTGCAGCAGCTCAGACAGACTGTAGACCAAAAACTAGTTTGAAAAGGCTGAAATGAAAGGCTGCAATGTGAAATTTACCAAAGCTAAAACCATTTTAAAACATCAAAATAACAATAAATCATGCTCCTATAATGGTTGGAAGACAAAATTGTGAATAATGTTCAAATAATTCTGCAGCAGAGGTCAATATATCCTAACTTAAAAGCCACAAAACACTGTTTATTTTCCTGATAATGACCGGTAAACTGACCTTCATATGTAATAATCTGTCAAGTTCACCTTTAATGTATGTAAATAGATCAAAAATTAAACCAAGAGTTGAAGTATCTGCAGCATTAAACGATGTGGAAGCTTTAAAAAAGAAAATTACGCTCAGTTGTGCAACTCTGAGCAACAACAAAAGCCCATAAATAAATATAACTAGATCTCTGTGCACCATAGAGCTGCTGTTTATAGGGCGCTGTAGTGCTGATGGTGTAGGCGATGCTCGTCTATCTATAGCCTCCTCTGCTCAAACTGCCCCAGCGAGGACTTCTATTCTACTGATCAAATTTTCATTGAATCGCTCTCTCAGGTGCGGGACGACAGCGGCGCTCTGAAGCGGTCGTTTCTAAATATAAAGCAGATCTCAGCGCTTCGGCCGATGCACGTGTGAAGAAGATCTGCAGCCATGGAGACCAGAGAGAGCTGCAGAAACCAAACAACGTTCATAATCACAGCAGCGGTGATGCTAATAATCCATCTGTTAGCTGTGGAGGAGATAATGCAGTGAAACCCCAAATTTCTGGAGAAAGATGGTGCATTTCTGCTGTGGTGGATTCACTGTTGAAGCTTAATTAGACTCCTACAGACAGACAGAGGAGGTGATCGACTGGGATCCTGTTTAAACACCACTGAGGTCCTTATATATGAGCAATTTGTTAAAAAGTCTGTTTGCTTTGTGTTGAACGAAGCTGGACAACTTTAACCCCACCATTTGTTTAACTGTTCACTGTTTCCCAGGACAAGCACATCTAAAACACACATCGCCTCTATTCTGCTGCTTTCCTGCAAACAAGAACACAATCCGACGATCAAAACCGCTCCACCCAAAACACACCAACGTTGTGGAAAAAGGTAGAAATCTACTGGCATGAGACAACAACGTGGGGAAAACACGAGATCTTTCTGACAGATTACACAGTTTTGATTTGTAACTTCTTAAAGTCGAGCTTCAGTTTGGGATTTACTGTTTAATAGATTTACAAATGTGCAACGGAGCATTACAACATGTGCTGTATCCCAATGCAGTGAGATAAGAGGAAAACATGAACTGATCTGAAGATGTATTTAGTACATTTTCATAGAAGAAGAATGAGAAGAAGAACAACAAAAAGTAGGAGGAGGAGAAGAAGAACAAAAAGTAGGAGGAGGAGAAGAAGAACTAAAAATGCTGCTTTTCTGCAAAACCCAACTGCCAAACGTCATTTTTCAACATAATTTTGTTCAAGCTTCATGCATTTATTTTTTGGCTCCTTCTCATAGTAGCTGGAAAAAACACTGATGCGTTACAATTTACATTTCTATTCATTTTATACTTTTAATTTGTAGTTTTATTCTCATTTCCTCTCTGCTATGTGTAAACACTGCCTGCAGTTCAGCTGAATAATCCTGAACATTTATTACGTGACTGTTGGTTGCAGCTGAATCATTAATAACTTTATATTTACGCAAAGAAGTGAAGAATTTTTTGTTTTTTACAGAATCTAGATCGAGCAAATGGTTAATTTTTGGCTTTTTTTTTTTTTACTGAGACATGTAGAATAAAGAGACTTTGTTGACATTTCACGATTGTGAGCTTAATAATGGTTAATTTCCCTGACAAAACACATCACACGAGTTTTAAATCTGATGATCATCTGTTTTTACAGTTTCTGGCTGATAAACAAACCTTTCATTTCCATTTCGGGGTTCAGAAGGTTCAGCATTAGTCAGAAAATCATCTAAAAAAAAAAACAAACAAAAATAACGTATGTGTCCATAATTATCACTGTTATCTGTACAGCGAGAACACAGACGATTGTTTTCCATTAACGGTTTATTATAAAAGTGGAAAAACTGAACTCTTTAGATGTTTGGCCGACAGAAGACTCTAAATTTACATCAACATGAAGCAGAAACGTTTCGCATTTTCACTGAAGAAATGGATTAAATTATTAGTCGTGTATCACGTTAGATAAAAACACCGAAATACCGAACAGGAACGTGAAAATAAGCAGAATTGTACCCAACAGAACGACATGTGAGGAGTTCAGGAACTGTTGGAAAATTGGAAATCAGACAGAATTTATAGTTTTTTTTACAAGAAATGGCTTATTTTTAGTGATTGTTTTTAAACGAGACATGAGTAATATAGCGATTTTGATGAAATCTCTTATTTTGTTGATGAAATCCCCAAACTATTCCAAGGTAACGACACGGGATTCATTCAAGAACTGTTGTGAAATTGAAAATCAGACAATTTATAGCTTATTTCAGAACCTGGTGACTGCACATAGGTTATTTTTAGTGTGTTTTTTTTTATGGGAAAATTTCATTATTTTCAGCCATAATTGCCCAACAAAAAGATACGTGACTCATTCAAGGACTGTTGAAAAGTTGAAAATCAGCCGTTTGTTTCTGTCTTTGTCGTTTTAGTTCAGTTGCTAGGTCTTTAAACAATCCACTGGAAGGTTTCTTGGGTTCAGGTGATTTAACTTCACGTCGTCTTTAAATTATAAATATTAACAGAAGAGCTGCTGAACTCTGGGAACTCATGAAAGACGTTTTATCGACTGATCAATCGTTTGATTAGTTCTGAGGATTTTCCAGAAGTTCTTCCTGCTAGTTGGGAATAAATTCGGGGACTTTGAAACTTTTGAAGTGAAGTTTTCCTTCTAAACTCGACGCTGAAACGTGGTGATGTGAGATAACAGAGTCCTGCCAGCTGATTCAAGGTCAGCTGTGGGAAAGCCCTCTGCCTCAGCTGACCGGGACCCAGGATCGGCTCAAACAACGATTCAGTCGGTGCAGCAGGAATGTTTCCTCTCTCTTTCCTCCCCTTTGTCTCGGCCGTTGGCGGCGGTGGGAGACATTCGGGGGGAAACATTCCTTTGGTGGCCTATTCTAGCCGCTGGGCCGGTGGGAGGGGGCTCGGCCTGGAGGGGGCGGGGTGGCCTGTTTTTTAGCCCCACATGAGGGGAAAAAGAAAAGAGGAGCTGGGGGTTTGCAGGATTGCAGATGTGGTCGGAGCAGTGGGAGTCGGAGTTTCCAGCCGGAAGCGGCGGCGCCCGAACGCTGCTCCAAGTATTTGTTTGCAGAGTCGCTCAAACTTCACCGTCCAATCGAAGCGCTCTTTACTGCTGCGACATCGGTCAGCTGCAGGCCGTTGGAATAATGTGTTCGTCCTTCACACACATCTCTTCACGGTCTGTTTCCCCTCGGCCGTCTTTGTGAGCAGGTTTTGGACTCGGGTTCGTCTGGAAGTCATCAGATCCCGGACCCGACCGGAGCTCTCCTCCTAATCGCTCTCCAGATTAGCACCCGGCTATTGTGCATAGTTACAGGGATTAGCGGACGGCGTTTCCCTCTGATGAATTGAAATTGGCAACAATGGAGACGAAGAATTTCCTCTTGGTCGGCCGCCAGCGAGCGTGTTGATGGTTAGCTTCAAGTCAGACCTCGAAGTGTTTCCTCCGTAAACATTAGAAGAAACATTCTGGAAAAATCACCTCTGCAGCCCTTGAATTGATCCCAAACAAGCAGGAAGAGCCTCTGATAAACGCCCAGAGCTCACATGTCGTCTGTAAATTGTAAATATTAACAGAACAGCAGCTTAAGTTTAACCACCTGAACCCAAGAAATATTCCAGCGGATTATTTAAAGACAAAATAACTGAACTAAAATGACAAAGACAGAAACAAACATCTGATTTTTAACTTTCCAACAGTCCTTGAACAAATCATGTGTCATTCTATTGGGAAATCTGGTTTAAATTCATGACATTTCATCAAAATCACTTCATTCTACATGTCTTAATTTAAAAAAAACACCATTTACAGTACGTAAATTCTGTAAAAAACTAAAAAAAAATTTGTAGTTAACAAAACTGAGCAGTTATGACAGACTAAGCTGAGATCAACAGACATTTAACTAAAATTTGGGGTGTTTTCAAGTTGAACTGCAAGCTGTGTTCAAACAGAGCAGAGAGGAGACAAACAGCAACAAACCAGACTATGAGAGGAAAATAAAACATATTTGACCAATGAAATAAAGGGTAAACAGAGGAGCAAGTTGTTGAAAGATACATCCAGAATGGTGAAACATCTTTCTAGAGTCGAAAAACATAGATTTTTGCACAATAATTAAAGAAATTCAACTTTCCTTTTGTGTTTTTTGTCATGATTTATGCCATTATAAGTGTGTCTTATGGGACAGAAAACATTTTTGAGTTCTCCGTTTCCATAGAGGTGCAGGACTTTATATTAGAGTAAAAAAAAAATGAGCCGACAGTGAAGAAAACTGTAGAAACAGCAGCAAAAATACTCCCAAAAATGAGAAAAAAGGTTTAAAAATCTCTTCCACAAGTTCTCAGAGCTCATTGAGAGAGAATATTTCCATCTATTGAATGATTGCATTAAAATTCCAGTAGAAACTGCAAAAATCGCCATGATTCCAATCAAATTTTCCACTTTTGTCAGCGGATTTTCCCCTAAAAGCAACAACAGTGTGATTTCAGGTGCCTGGGTCACAACGACAGGAGATGATCCGAGCAGATTAAAGCCCGAACTCGACACACACGTATCGGTGCACTAACGAGGATTAAAGCCGCCTGTTGCGCAGAGAAAACAGAATTAACAGAATTACAGATAAACCTGAGCAGTTAAGGAGCTGAACTCACATGATAACTTTAATTCAGCTGCTTTTAAATCGGCTCTAAGCTGCTGTGTGCTTTTACTGTCTGGTCTGTCGTCGTTTAGTGAGCAGAGCTTCTTCTAAAACGACGGAGACAAAAAAATGAACACAAACAAGACAAAAAAATGACAAAACTGGAACAAAACGCAAAAAATAGACAAACACCACAAGCGAGACAATAAGGGAAAACAAAACAACATGAGACAAATGACATGAAACAAAACAAAATTAGACAAAAAACATTAGCAAAGCAACAGAAAAATTGACACAAAAGGACAAAAAATGACAAAAGCGAGAAATCAAAATGACTAAAGTCAGACAAAAACACAAAAACAGGACAAAATCTTATAAAAATGAGACAAAATGACAAACGAACAATCTAGTATTTTACTTTATGATCAAAACAACTTGGCATGGTCCAGAAATTATTTTAAATGTACAGTTTTCCTCATTCACAATCTGCAGTTAATGTCTTCTCTCTAATTTTTACTCTTTACAAAGTCAGGCTGGATTGGACCCTTTGGAGGGCCGGTTTTGGACCGTGGGCCACATGTTTGACACGCTTGCTCTGAAGCCAGATCTGAGCCGGTTCAGTCGGAGTCTAGAGTCCGTTTGTCCTGAGAAAAAGTCGCTCACAGCTCGTCCTGAGCCAATGGAGGCCATCTGAACAGAAAGCATGTGAAAGTGGGCGGTAAAAGAACAAACCGACATTGTGTCCGGCTGCCCACCTCGCCAACGACGGAGGGACGAATCGGAGTGTGAGATGGACGTCTGGGCTCTTTGTCGGAGACGCTAGGTGACAAAAACGCAGTCAGGCTGCTTCAGTTTGTCGTAGGACACATCTGTATGGACCGAGCTTCCAGAACAAGGCAGGAAGAGAAACTAATCTAGTAGCATTTGAAGGAAAAAATATGAGGAATTAACTACAACCAACTCAGAGGTGATGCAAAACGCTAAATTAAAAGTGACCCGTTAGCATTTTTACTGTCTTTTTTCTCGCTGCTTTAATAGCAAAACCCATTAAAGGAGCTTCTGAAAGCCTCCTGCAGGTTAAACTGAGTTGATCCAACATTTTGCTTTGTAGATTTCCTCTAAAACACTCACTAAACACAGACTGAAAACATCTGTTAGCTTCAATGCTACTAGTAACATGTGAACAGTATCTGAACATGAAATTATCAAAATGCGACTCCAGAGGTGAAAGAAAGCATTCAGTCAGACCGTTTTACTTGGATACGGCGTTTTGAGTGGTTAGAATGTGAAAAAGCAACAGTTTGTTAGCAAACCTGCATTAAATCCAAGTGCACAATCTGCTCAATCCACTAGTCTTTATCCTGTCCTAAAGACTAAAATGCAGAATTTCTGGAACATTAATCACAATTTTGACTTCCGACTATTAAATTAATGTGACTAACTGCAATATTGACGTTTAAAATGATTCTGTTTGTGTAAATCTAGCATCAAAATGTGCTTTTTCACTCTTTTTAATCTAAATTTTGGTCTTAAAACCTATTTTAGCTGCTGCAGTAACTGAGTGGAGACTAGAAGCTTCTCCGTGCACATAATTAGCTTCTACATTAGCCTCACACATGAGGCGTTTAGGGACTATCAGTAAACTGTAGCATCTATGAACACACAATGAGGCATTTTGGGTAATATTTTGTTTATTTAGTTAATTAAGATTCTTTCAGGTCTTGATGCACAGATGCAGCGAAACATGGAAGTAAAAGCAGCACTCGTGGACATGAAAGCGCAACTTAAAAACCAATAAATACGTATGATCTTAACACTCATAAAAACATTCGTTGACGTTCCTTTTTTTTGGACGTAATCGTGCAGCCTTAACGTGCACCTACAGCTAATGTTCGCAGTGCTTATGGCTGAAAATCTCTACGTGCATTTCTTGTACATTTTGAAGCATTAGAAATAGTGGTGCAACGGATCATCATTGATCCGTGATCCATTGGGATCGACATCATCAGTTTGGCACACACTTGACCCGTGGAGCGATTTCTGAAAAAAAAAAGTTGTGCTCCGTCCACACGCAGCTTGTGGCGAGCGGAGAAAGGAAGAGAGCAGACATGGCGAGCGGAGGAAAGGAGGAGCTTGAACACCCCGCGACACTTAAATCCCCTCTATGGGAGCATTTTGGTTTCCCTGGCAACTATGACGACGAAGGAAAGAGGTCAGTGGACAAAACCGCGACGGTGTGTAGGCACTGTGGTATAAGAAAGCCATATGACAGTGGAAACACATCCACACATTTGAAGTGACATCTAATAATAAACAGACAAAATGTATGTTTATTTGTTTTTTGTTTTTATTTTTTTTGCTGATCCGAGGACCGATCCGATCCGTGAGTTTAGTGATCCATTGCACCACTAATTAGAAACGTCTTTAGGACCCTAAGAAAAACAAAATTCCACCAAACTCTCTGTTCTTCCTGCCTCAAATCCACACAAGAATCAGTTCAGAGCAAACAGCTGACGAATTGAACCGTCTGTCAACATAGGAAAATGAAGGCAGATAAGATCAAACCACAGCCGATTTATGGCAGGAAACGATTATTTCTACAGCTAACGTATCACAGTTCGATTTTCTGCTAAATAAATCAGAAAAGGCTCTCATTTTCCTCTCCCTGCACTGACAGAAAACTATTAGCTGCGATTAATTTCCAGAAGTCTAACAAGGAACATTGAGTCTCCAGAGACAGCGATCGCTCGAGGCCTTTTGGCTCGTGGATCTCCACCGCTCGTCCTCCCACCTGGTTCTGCGTTCTCCACATGACATGAGAACAAGTGTAACTGTTGCTGGGAATTTGCATGCAGCGCCTGGGCTCCAATAAAACCTCCAGTGGCGTCACCGTGTACCTCGACGTGTTCAGACGGATCCCCGACCAGAAAAAAAAAAAAACCACTTAATGACACGTCTATCAGCAGAGGAGCTCTGACAAACTGTGATTATCTGAACTGGGCCGGACCAGAAGCTACAAGTGTCGAGAAATACGAGCAAAATGGAGAAAATGGACAAGAGGAAACCTTCAACCAGACAACCAGAATCACCACACAGCCTTAAAACGAGTTCTTCTGGTGCAGAGAACAGAAACTACCTAGAAGTCTACCTTCAAACACCATCTGCATTTTAAGATTTTCTGTTTTACTGAGAAGATTGAAATAAAAAGATGAGACTGATCTGATCTTTAGAGGACTCCCTGTAGCTCCTTCAGGGGAAAAAAAAAAAAATCCTGTTTCCTTTTCTCTACACGGTTTAAAAAAAAATTACTTTTATAGAGTTTTTAACAGGAATTATTCTTAAATTTACATTTGACAGATCATATCCAGCAAAAATCACAGGAAACAAAAGTTAATCCACAAATTAAAAGTTAAATAAATATTTGGCAAAATTTGTATAAAGTCATTTTTTTTTCCTTATATGGCTTTCATTAATTTATTTCATTTTTTACATGTTATTTGAAAAAAAAATGTGATTAAAGATTTTCAAAAACAGTATAAATTGTTTTCAAGCTGTAATTTTACAGATTTCCCGTTATAATATAAAAATATTAATTTACAACTTAAAAATAGAACAAATATTTGAGAAAAACATGAAAATCATTTGTACAAATGGTAATTTCTTCATACATGGTTTTCAATATATTAGTTTAATTAAAAAAATATTTTACAAATATTTGATGTTATTCGAAACAAAAATTAGTGATGTTAAGAAAAAAAAAAGCAAATTTTATTTTTAGGTTTTCCCTTTTTCACAAAATTATAATTTGTAGTAAAAACCCAGAAAAAATGCTTTAATGTTAATTTTTTTCAAAATGCACAGAATGTCAACATAAAAATAGATTTATTTAAAAAAAATTCTCTTTTACCACGTTTGACTGCAAAATTATAAATTTACTTTAATTTAATTGTGATTTTTTTAAATAATAAAATTGCTTAAATAAAATCTGATATTTGAAGAAAAATCTCAACATGTTTATGTTTTCAGTGGCTCTTAATGCCCCTAATTTTGAGTATTTTAAATGTATTTAAGCTTAAACTTTGACCTCATAACTTATCATGTTTGACCTTTTTTAAATATTTTATAGCATTTTATTTTGGATTATTTTTATGCACCAACTGTGAACATGTATTTAAAACTGCTAAACACATACTTGATTTGATTAAAACCAGCTAAAAATGACATAATTTTGCAGATAGTCGCTGTTATTTCTACAGCTTTAGAACATTACAGTATTTTAAATATTATTTCTGCATGTTTTCAGTTTTTTTCAGATTTGTTCTCTCTAATGTGCAGTCGGGTGAGAAAAAGCAGCTCTGCCGTCCGTTTGAAGCCTGAAAACGGTGCTGCTCCTGTTTCTGACCCTCAAACTGGTTCCCACGTTCATTAGATCCACTGCTGCCCCTCCATATTCCAGCAGGAAGCATTTCTTCACTTCTGCGTAATAAACTGGCCCAGCGAGCCTGAATACACTGCAGGAATTTACCCTCCTTTTCCTCCACTTCCCACCGATCGGAGGGTTCTAGTCTGTTAATGATTCCTCCTCTGGACAAACTTTGACCCCGACGTTCAGCAGACAAACATCCAGGAATGTCTGACGCCCAGAAAACGCTGAGTGGCTCGATAAAACACCGGCATGCTGTCACGCCACCAGAAGGTATTCCAGTCATCTGGCCGGTCGCTGAATAAGACGCTCCATCATTCCTCAGCATTGAACGAGTGATGCTTCATTACGCTGCTGCTTCACTCCCTTCTGAGGAGGAAAACTATTCAGGCGA
This sequence comes from Acanthochromis polyacanthus, assembly GCF_021347895.1. Taxonomy (NCBI): domain Eukaryota; kingdom Metazoa; phylum Chordata; class Actinopteri; family Pomacentridae; genus Acanthochromis; species Acanthochromis polyacanthus. The sequence continues at coordinate 24,291,129 of NC_067125.1, forward strand.
ATATTTTCACTTTAGAGATCATAATAGAGAGAATATAAGACACGTAGGACGCCTAACGAGGAAACAAGGAACAGGTAGAAGTTACTAGAAGGAGCGCTAGCATAGATTTTAGCTCTGATAAAACAAATATAGAACCAGAAGATGAAGACGGAGGAAGAAATGCTGCATAAAGAGAAATATTTGAGTAATCAGTTGATTGTTTGGTCTAAAAAATAGCATCAAGTGTTTCTAAAGCACAAAATGACATCCCCAAATGTCTTGTTTTGTCCACAAACCAAAGACATTCAGCAAATATTCACATTTAACAAGCTGGAATCAGAGGCTTTAGACAGTTTTTTCCAAAACTGAATCATTATTTGGTGTAAAATTTTTCAAAAAACGGCAGTAAGTGTTTTCTAAAGTGCAAAACGACGTCGTTAAATGTCTTGTTTTGTCCACAAACTGCAAATTTTCACATTTAACAAGCTGGAATCAGAGGATTTAGACTGTAATTCCTAAACTGAATCATTGTTTGGACTAAACAATGTGAAAAAATGGTGATTGTTTTCCAAAGCACAAAATGACGCCCTAAGAAGTCTTATTTTGTTTACAAACCGAATGCATTCATTATTACTGTCATAAACCAGGACAGAAACTGGAAAATAATCACATTTAAGCAGCTGGACTGCGTCCAAAAAAATGCCAGAAATATGGTAAAATGTTAAAAACTCTCAAAGAAACCAGAAAATATTCAGATATAACTCACTAGAATCCCAGAATTTATAATTTTTTTCTCACAAAATGTACTTAAACAGGTCAATCGATTAGCTGCTTGGTCTATAAAATGTCAAAAAATGGCGAAAAATGCTAAATTTCCCAAAGATCAAGATGCCAGATGACTTGTTTCCATGCCCAACATGAAGATCAGTGCAAAGAAACTACAAAATAATCACATTTAAGAAACTGTAATACTAAAAATGATAAACTAATTTGTTATTTAGTGAATACAATGTCAATAAATGGTGAAAAATGTCCAAGATATCCAACGCCAAAGATGGCAAATGTCTTTTCTTTGGTCCACAAACCAAAGATATCCAGCTTCACATCCCGATAAGTGTTGAAATACAACATTTTTCTTCAAAATAATGTAATAGTTGGCAGTAAAGTGATTAATTAATGGATTTTTGCAGGCATAACTTGAAAACAGAAGCTACAATGAGGGTAAATATTAAAGACTGGAGCTCATATTGATGATCTGAGTTGATATTGGGCCACGGAAGATGCACAGAGGTTTTCTGCTGAATATGATCGTAGCTGGATATAAAACCCGCAGCTCAGCAAGTGGGCGTTCAGCTCAGAGCACAGAAACTGTGGCTGCACAAAGTTGAGGGAGGAATGTGAGCAGCAGAGACAACAATAATCTGCATCTACAGCTGCTCTAATCCAAGTTTTAACACCTCTGCAGCTCCATGTGCACAGGATTTTACACTTTCCGCAGGCTTTCTGATTTAGTGCCGCTTTCAAAATAGCTGCAATGCCTCGAATACTTTCAAAAAAGTTGCAAACCACGACAGGAATTTCCACCAGGAGGGCTGCGAGTTTCACTGGAGATGTTTCCCCCTCAGGCACCGTTCCAGACTACCACAGCAAAAGCTCGAAATTAAGAAAATCGAAGATAATTCACGTTAACTGTGGGGTTAACTGGGGAAATCAGTGGAGCTGAATTATCCCCATATCGGCCTCGGTTTATCGGTCACATCTTGAAGCAGAAACTCGCCTCGATTTACTGTGTTTTATCGGCCTCCAGCGAGGCAGACTGGCGGCACCACACGTCCGGATTCCGCTCTGAAACCTCCAAAAACCACCGTGAGATTCGTTCCATCCGCAGCCGCGAATGTCGCCACAGTCCCGGCTTGGATTTCTTACAACAATGCGGTGAATTGTTTCCGCCCAGAAATGGAAAGAAGTACTAGCAAGGAGGTATAAAACAACCAGAGATGATTCACGGGTGATATATCCAGCATGAAACGGCGTTTAACACGGGTTAAACCGGGTGAAAAGAGGAGAGCCAGGCGCGGTTCTGGTGGAGGGGAGCAAACCGAGGCCCACATTCGGTCACCGAATACGGGCCTCGGTTTGCTCCCCTCCACCAGAACCGGTCTCCGACCTCCACTCCCAGCCACGTTCTCCCGGCTCGGCTTGGCTTCACTCACCTTCCTCTGCTGCTTCTCCCAGGCCGGGTCCAGAAGCAGGTCCCGGTCCCAGTCGTTCTCCTGCTCCATGTAGGTCTGAACTCCGCCGGCCGACGGCTGGTTGTTGGCGGCGTGATAATCGACCATGTCAGAAGCGGAGAGCCGGAGCGGGTCGCAGGAGGAAAAAAATAATAAAACTGTCAGCGGAGAAGCCCCAAAAAAAGGGAGGAAAAAAAAGATTCGGGGGGAAAAATAGCGAAACACGGTCCGAGTCAAGAGAGGCGGGATGGGGAGGGAACAGAGCGGCGCAGGTCCTGGTTCTCTTCCAGCCGTGCAGCGTCTTCACTGAGATGAGGATCCGGTGTGAGTTGCTGCCGCCGCGGGGAGGAGACAAGCTGAAGCCGCGGAGGCTGCTGGGAGGAACCGGCCGCTCCTAGGAGCCGCGCAGTGCGCAGCCGCAATCCGGGTCTCCTTTCACAGTAATCTGTGCTGACTCACAAAAACTCAGATTTAGTGGATTTCGCCGTATTTATCTTTATTCATCTTTCACACTTTTTTCTTATAATTGTGTATTTTTTCTGTAATTATCTTTATCACAGGTGTTGGAACTGTTGTATTTTTTTCCCTGTATTTTAATATTTTTTGGTTTCTGTCTTTGTTTTATTTCTTACATAATTTTTAAGTTTATTTTGAGTACTATATAAGTATTTTTTTAATTGCAGAATTTTATATTTTGCTTCTTGATTCAACAATGTCTTATACATTTTTTTTCTTATAATTTTTTGGTGTATTTTTCCCATAATTATTACTTGTTGCCCTTTAATACAGGTATTAATTTCTTTATTTCCTCCAAATATTTTAGCTAGGATTTTTTTTGGACTTTTATGGATTTTATTCTTGCATATTTCTTTTCATTGTTTGTTTTTACTTATTTATAGTTTTTTAAATTACAAAACTTAGCTTTTTTGATTTAACAATTTTTTCCTTAATTTTTATTTTATTTTTTTACTTTTTACCCATTATCAGAGGTCTTTATTCTTATATATTTCTTTTGTATTTTTTCTGAATAATGTTTATTTTTGTTGAATTTTTTTAATCACAAAATTTAGTTTGTTTTTGATTCAACAATTTCTTGCACAATTTTTTGTGTATTTTTCCTGATTTTTTTTTTTATTTTACTTTATCTTCATCCCTATGACAGGTTTCTATTCTTCTTGATTATTAATATTTTTGTTGTTTTTTGTTACATCATTTTATATTTTGCTTTAAGATTTGACAAATTTTTACAGTTTGTTTGTGTATTTTCTCTAATCATTTTTGTTTTGTTTTGTTGATCTTCATCACAGGTCTTCATTCTTACATATTTCTATTGTATTTTTTTCTTAATTATTTTCGTAGTTTTTTAATTGCAAATTTTCCTTTTGGTGTTCGATTTATTAATTTTTTACACTTTATGTGTATTTTCATTTACATTTTTTACAGCCTTTTAACACATCATATTTTAATGTATTATTTCTTAATTATTTTTATTTTTGTTATTTCAATATTTTGTTGTTTTTTTCTTCCTTTATTTATTTTTTCTAAAGTATTTTTATTTAGTTGTTTATTTTATTAATTACAAAATTTAAACTTTGTTACCCTTTGACACAGGTATTTCTTTCTGACAAATATTTTTGTATCTTTTCTCACAAATTATATATATATTTTGTTTCTATCATTGTTTGATTTTTCACAATTATTTTCCCTTATTTTTTTGTTTACCTTTATGGTCGTTATGCTATTATTATTAATATTTTATTTTTCCTATTTTTTTTAGTTTTTCTTTAAATTGAATAACTTTTTTAGCTTTATGATTTAACAATTTATTACATTTTTTGCTTCTATTAATTCTTTTTTATTTTTGTTTCTTTCAGTGCTTTGTTGTTGTTGCTGTTTTCATTTCTCACACAGTTTTGCTTATTTTCTGTCTTTTTTTACTTAATGGGTTTTATTCTTACATTGTTCATTTTCTTTTTCTAAATTACAAACTTTGTTTTAAGATTTGTTGTTTTTGTACAATTTATTGCACTTTTTGTGTATTTTCCCTTAAATATTATTATTTTTGTTATTGTTATTCTTCTTGTTATTATTATTATTATTATTACAGGTTACATATTTCTTCTGTATTTTTTATTGATAATTTTCATTGCTTTTTTTATTACAGAACTTTATCTTTTGCTTTCTGATTTAACAACTTCTCACATTATTTTTTCAATATTTACTCTTTTTTTCATTTTGTTATTTAGATTCACAGAATTTAAATTTTTGCATCTTCAAGAGACGCAAAAATCACACATTATTTTGATTATGTTGTCTATTTTTTACCAGTGATTTTCTTTCTTCCATTTTTTAAATTTATTTTTATTTTGGGGGGATTTTTTTGTCCATTTTTTTGTCTGTTTTTTTCCTTACACAATTTATTGTAATTTTTTACAAAATCATTTTTTTCTTTTGTGATGTTTCTATTCTCAAGTATTTCTTTCATTTGTTTGTTTATTTTTTTGCAGTTGTTTTATTTATTGCAGAACTTCATTTTGTTTATTTTTGAGAAGACAGTTGTCTTGTTTTGTCCAAAAATATTCAGTTTACTGTCACGGAGGAGGAAAGAAACCATAAAACATTCACATTTATGAGGCTGCAGAATTTTGACCTTTCTGAATAAAAACTGATGAATCAACTCTACGAACTGATGCTGTTTAATCCAGCAGCTGACCGTTGCTGGATTTCTTCTGTAGGTTTCCTGGGTGTTTTAATGTGAAGGCCTCCCCTGCTGCCTCCCTGCTCGGATCGGTGTGAATCGACTCCTCTCCAGCAGCTCCTGCAGCTCCAGACGGCTCATGAATATTCATGGAGCTTCTGAACGTGAGCTGCTGAAACAATGAGGCTTTATGAGAGAGAAACATCCCAAATATGAGCAGCTAAACAAACACAAAACAATAAGAGGCTGTTTCTGTCGCTGTTTTCTCTGCAGACTTCAGCTGGAATCTGTCAGACACGTTCAGTCATTTAAATGAATAAAACAAATAAATTATCTCAGCTAGCATTAATTATAATGTGTTATATCTTTGGGTTTGGGGAAGATGGGTTAGCGGGTGGAGTGGGTGGAGCGGGATTGTTTTTAATCTGTGAAGCACTTTGTGTTGCAACTCTGTTTGGATGAAAAGTGCTATATACAGCCATGGCCATAAGTTTGGACACAAGTACCATGACACTTGTGAATCTTAGAAAATACCACAAAATTGTCACTTACAATACAGTACACAACTCCTGAGAGCTATATTAAGTTTCATATTTAAAAAAAACATCAAAAGAGTTTGGTGTCATTTTGTTATTCTTACCAAATTCAGTTGTGAAAGTACTGCATTTTTTGTTATTTTCTTCTAATATTATGTTTTGGGAACAAAGTTGTTCCAGTTGTTGGAATTTATTGATAATATTATATCCCTTGTTGATTTGTTGACTAATTAAACTGGTGCTGTCAAAAAATATGAGTCATGTTCTGTAAAAGACATCAAAACAGACATAGTAAGTCATGCTGTGTCCAAACTTATGGCCATGGCTGTATACAGAGACTTGATTACACACAGGTGGATTCTATTTATCATCATCAGTCATTTAGGACAACATTGGATCATTCAGAGATCCTCACTGAACTTCTGGAGTGAGTTTGCTGCACTGAAAGTAAAGGGGCCGAATAATAATGCACACCCCACTTTTCAGTTTTTATTTGTTAAAAAAGTATAAAATATCCAATAAATTTCATTCCACTCCACGATTGTGTCCCAATTGTTGTTGATTCTTGACCAAAAATAAAAATTTTATATCTTTATGTTTGAAGCCTGAAATGTGGCGAAAGGTTGAAAAGTTCAAGGGGGCCGAATACTTTCACAAGGCACTGTAAATAAAGTTTGATTGATTGATTGATTGATAAATTATCTACTGGAACAGATTTTATGGCCAACAGAGTCTCTCTAAATGGAACTAATTTGATGTAAAATAACCGTTTAGTTTCATTTAAACTGTAGTTTTCTGTAAATTACAACATTTTCTGATTCTAAGTAAACAAAAAACACTGTAAATTACACAGTTAATCCATAAATTATCAGCTAAAACTCTGTTCAACAATAGAAAATGCATTAAAAAACACATAAAATGTTAAAAATACAGCATAAAGCAAGTTAGAAAAGTGTGACAAACTGTACTCTATTAAATATATTTTAGAAAACAGGGAAAATAATATGATTTAATGCACAAAAAACAACATAATACAATAATATTCTAAGCTGCATAAATCTATTTACTTGTGTTTTATTAACTGTGGTTCATTTTTGTTTTTAGCGCCAAAAAAAGTACCAGATTTTACAGAATTTAACCGTTTTTTTAAAAAAACAAAAAAACTTCTGTCTGATTTTTACTGCATTTTAACAGTAATTTATTTCACGGTGCTGATAAAAGTTTTTTCTGTGGGTAAACTCATGTTAACAGGATCATAATTATGATTATAATCATAGTTCTGCGAATGTTTGAGCAGTAATTTAAAGCATATTTACTGCTTTATATACTGATGGTAGTTTCATCTTTTATATTCGTGAATTATTTAATATTTTTATCAGCAAAGTTGTTGGATAGAAGTGGTGAAAAATACAAATATTCACAAGTTCAAAGTGTTTTATTTAAACATATTTTCATCAGAGATGATTTCCTGATTTTAAAGTTTTAACTGTCATATAAATTGGGGTGGTTTTTTTTGTCCTTTGAGGTATGAATTAGTATCAGAAGAAGTGCTAACAACAGAAACATACAAATATTTAAACCTCAGTTTTGTGCAACTCTTTGTTTCTCTGAATATCTCTAAAACTGAGGCACAAAGTTGAACCACAGACACAAAATAAACACACGAATGCAAATTAAATCCAGTTGAAATAAACCAGATTTGCCCTTTAAGAGACTTACGGTGTAGTTTTGTGTGCTTACAAGATGATGCTGAAGGTCCAGAAGCTCCTTAACTGGACAAAAAACACAAATATTACGATTAAATATGATAATCATGCTTTGATTATTGTTTAAAATGCTGTAGAACGTGCAGCATTGAGGCCTCCTGTGGTGATAAACAGCCTGGAAGAGGAGAATCCATCTCCAGCAGCTGATTCATGTCGAGCCTGTTATCATTGTGAGGTCCTTTAACAGAAGCAGTGACCCGGAGGAGCAGCACCATAAACCAGAGGAGCCTCCGTCACGTTTTACGGCTGCAGGAGCTTCATCTGCTGCAGGATCCACCAGCAGAAGTAGGTCAAAGTGTCCAGAACGATCAGCGTCACCGAGCCTCAGATCTCTGGTCGGTCACAACGGGAATGAACAGTTTTTAGGGGTTTCACTGGTTTATGGACAGAAAACAAAAACAAACACAACAGGAAGTAGTGTAAGTTCTGTGATTCTAAACTCTACTTCACGCCTTCTCACCTGCACCAGTTTGGATTCTTTCACTTCCAGCAAACACAGGAAATCATTATTCTCAACTAAAATTTCCCAAATCTGGATAATATCACAACAAAATGTCAAAAAATCTAAAAAAAAAAAAATCAACAAAAATTTACATAGCTGAAAATTTACATGCCAAAATGTCAAAAACCTGAATATGAATGCACAAAAAACGTCAAAACCTGAAGATTAAAAAGTTGGATATTAAAGTCCTAAAACTTGAAATTTATGAACTAAAATGTCAGATACCTGGTCAGTAACGCATCAAAATATCAAAAACCTGAATAATAACACATGAAAACATCAAGAACCTGATTATCATCAACCAATTTGTCAGATTTGTGATTATCCAAAGACAAAAAAAAACAAAAAAAAAGAAAATTCTCAATATTAATGCACCAAAAAGTCAAAAACCTGAAACATTAATGTACGAAAAACATTAAAAAACCTGAATATTATCAGCTAAAACTTCAAAACCTGAATAATATGACTCTGAAGTGTCAAAAATCTAAATACAATCAACCAAAATGTTAAATAGCTGAAAATTTACAGACTAAAATGTCAAAAATCTGAACATGAATGCACAAAAAGTCAAAAAACTTAAAGATTAAAGGACTAAAATATCAAAAACTTGGATATTAAAGCCCAAAAACTCGAAATCTGTGAGCTAAAATATCAGACATCTGCCTATTAATGCATCAAACTATCAAAAACCTGAATAGTAATGCACAGAAACATCAAAAACCTGATTATTATCAACCGATATGTCAGATTCCTGATCATCCAAACGCACAAAAACAGAAAAAAATCTTTTCATCATCTGCCTAAGTCCTTTAGAGTTCAAGCCAATCGTCAGTAACATCTCCTTTAAACAACACATAATTTTAAATATCAATGGATCCAAAGTTGTTGCTCTGAAGCCTATTTTTTATTTGACTGGCGTCCATTTGGAGCTACAGAGTAAGTATACTACTGTCCCTGCAGTGGAATTACCAAGAAAAGTCAGATTCTGGTCCAAGTTGATTCCAGGACTTAAAGAGATGTTCAAAGTTTACGTCATGTAGACCCTAATGACGGAAAGTTTAAAGGCCAGTTCATGGTTTCTGCATGACCGACGTGGACTTTGAAAGCAGACGCAGCTTTATTCAAACTACAGTGGATACATGAAAAACTGACACTACCACAAAAAGACACACTGGACCGACTGGATTGTAGCCCTGTATCGAGAAGGACTTCCTACTGTGTTTGGAAGTCAGTGGAAAACATGTAGAATCAAGAAAGCTCCTAAGTCCTGCAGTGACTTCTTTAGTTCCTTTTTCTTGATGAATTTTAAAGGTGTGGATAACTTCGTACAGTCTTTCTACGTAACAAACATTTGTCTAAATCAGCATTTCTTTTCCCGGTCCATGTGCATTCGGTTCTTGCAGTGGGTAAAGTCGGAAATTTTGGGCTCCACATGGACTCTTCTAGACTTGACTACGTGGTAAATTTATGTCTTTTTCAGAAGTGTAGAGGTAGAAACTACGATTTGGCCTTAACTCTGGTCCATGCACAACTATGCTACAAGGGCAGTGGTACCAGGAATACGTAGTAGAACAGGAGCCCTACTAGTAAAGGGTTGTAAGGACATTTGGATGTTCTGTTTAACCCCCTAAGTGTGTCATTGTGAACCTGAGCTGTAATAACCGCAGGAACAATCAAAACGTGCATAAAACCAACAGTGTTTTCAAGTTCTTGATAGAGAAACTGAACAGGTTGGGTTCCAGATGTACCTGATGATGTTTGTGACTGCTTAGGAACACAAATTTTCTTATAGCTTTTACTCCCTCTGTGTATTTCTACTGCATGTCATTACCTTTATGTCCTGTCTGGATCTGTGGTTTCTGATCTTCTCCAACCTGCTCAGAGTCTATTGTTCTCTTGTTTGTTGTTCCTCGGTGTTCTTCCTTTCTCTCCGCTCAACCCAACCGGTTGAGGCAGATGTTCTGTCGCAGAGTTCTTCCTGTTAAATGGAGTTGCTTCCTCTCTGCTGTGCTGCTCAAAGGGACATTTCACTGGATTTAATTCTATAATATACAGATGGGTGACAAATTAACAGAAAAAAAAACACTAGAAAGAGTCATTAAAGTTGCTGGACCACCATGGCTTTGATTCTCCAAATGTCCGAACTCCTATGAAGGGATGAACACAATTTTTGGATCTTGGTTTGAGATTGTTCCTCCTTTGTTATCATGAATCATAGACGTCGTCTGAATGTTGACATGGTAACATTATTATCAACTTTACAGGAACAATATTAGAAATGAAAACATTCTTTACAGGTTCTTTGTACATTTGAGTCCAACTTTGTCTTTAAAAAAAATGTTAAAACTTGTAGAAAATGTTATCAAAAGTTGGGGGAACAATCCCTGATTTCCTGTTTACTGCAGCTCAGCACACCAGCTCACCTACTGCTCTGTTCAAACCACTTTGCGCTGCTCAGTGACAAGATCTGATACAGGAGGAATCCAGCCGAACATGGCGGAACTGGAAACTGATTCTGAAGACGAAGACGAAGATGAAGAAGAAGACGAAGAAGAAGAAAAATGATACAGAAAGTCACAACCGGCAAACTGACAAGATTCATTCTCTTGGTTTGTTACCTCAAGAAGTCCGAATCTGTGTTTTTGAGATTCTTACGCGACAGTTTTATGGTAAAAACACTCAGAAATAGCACTGACTTCTTAGTTTACTCATGATTTGTCTTCTGATATATAAAAAAACAACACATGGACACTTTAACAAGACAGAAATATTTGATATTAATCAGACTTAAATTCCAGACTGAACACATCTTACACCAACATGTTTTCACAAAACCTTACAAAAACTGCAATATATTCCATTAAAATACCGTTTCTGTTGCTGCCTCACCTCAGTGTTTCTGGAGATTTCTCAAACCTGCTAAAATAAAAATAACAGAGACACTGTTGTACATTTAAATCACTTTAGAAAAGGAACATTTGCAGGAGATCTAAACAGCAGGAACAAATAAAACCACCCACATATCTGAAAAAATAGGAACTTAAGCCAACAGTTCCATTATTTTGCTGGTTCCTGTGATGGTTTTGGTCCAAGTTTGTCTTGTATTTTTTGATAAAGTCGATGCACTTTAAATATTTTGAGCTTCTGGTGATGCTCGTTGTTGTTTGTAGATCTAAAAAAAAGTGTAAAAGACGTTTTCTTTGAAGCCCGCTGAGAGGTGAAGAGTGTTTGGGCGTGTCCGACGTATGAATTTCACATTCTGTTCTTAACGTCTGTTTGATCTGAAACAACATAACGACAGCAGGAAGCCGAACACACACAGAAACACACACACTCTGGTATGTTCTCGCTTTAAAGAACGATGCTGGAAGACGGATATTTATGCATTCCAGACAAGAGCACAGAACACTGGGTCATGTCTCAAAATATCCCCCCGCGGACGGAGGTCAACTTTTACTTTTATAAATAACCAATGAGAGTCAGTCACAGAGAGGACACAAGTAAAAGTAAATTAAGTAAAAATGAAACAGAATAAGAAATAAAACAGATGAGAAAAATTCAGCTTAAAAGTCACAACTCAGAAATGACACCAAAAAACAGTAGCAAATCAGATTTAAGCAGCTTTTTAAGCAAAAAACAAAACAAAATGGTTAATTTCTTCAAGATTTTACTTTTTTCAATTAATATGATTCATATTTTAACCTTTAAATGTGCTCTTCACTGTATTTTTTGCTTCCAAAATGTCTGAATTTGCAGAAATTTAAGCAGATTTGTGGCTAATCGAGTTGAATCAAACTGCAGAAGAAGAATTTAACACTCTTTTTACATTCTTTATTCACACAGCTCTTTATATACATTTTACAATCACACATCCAGCAGGACAAATGGATCATTCAGTTTATTGTTTATTTAACAGAGAAATGCATCACGGAGGAAAATGAAATGTCAAATAAAACATCTAAGAATCGTTGATATGGAACATTTAAAGATTAAAAAAGGAGTGAAAGTGAAATAAAACGCACGTTTGTATGAATTTACTGAGTCAGATTAGCATATTTGACTTTATTTCTTCACAAAAGCAGCGCCGATGAGCAGAAACTGTGTATTCTGGTGCAAAATTGTGGTCATTTTTCTGTTTATTTTTCCATCAGGCTGCAGGACGGAGGCCTTAAATCTGTAATTTAGACGTCAGATGAACGATTTCACAGTCGAGAGGAGAAATAAGTGAAGTTTCAGCGAATTGGTGAATCATAAACTTCACTTCGCTTTAATGTTTAACCTCCAACGTTTCTGCTGTTACTGTTCGACGGCTCTACGACACACGAGAGGAAAAACAAACGGCAGAAAAAGATGTTTAACAAGAAATAAAAACATTTAAATGGTGAGAAGTGGATCCTGGTGAATGTGAGTCGGATCAGTTGTACATGGTCATGTGGAGCCACTAGAGCCAATCAGAAAACAGAAAAAAAAACAACTTTAAATTACTGCAAATAAGTAAAATAAAACAGCAGAAATGTGAGTATGCATGCAGTGTTTTGTCTCTCTAATGTTCTCAGTTCCCTCTCCAGAGTTTCTGTTCCATGTTCACGTCTAATATCACTTTACCAACTCAGAATCACTTCCTTTTTTTTCTACTCTGGTCTTATTTTAGCTCACTTGTTTTATTTTTAATGTCGTCTCACTGTTCAGCACCGTATTTATTCTCATGTTTCGAGTATTATCTGGCTCAAGAATAAATGTAATTATTTTTTAAAAACTAATTTAATTAAACATAAATAAATACATAAATGAATAAATAAAAATATATAGCAAACAGGCAAAAGAAAATAGATAAATAAAAGAAAAAATATGAATATAAAAATAAGGGGTAATAAATAATAGTAAATAAACAAAAATAAGTAAATAAAAGAATGAATACATAAATAAATACTTTAAAAGGCTAAAAGAGAAAAGATAAATAAATAAAAGCAAAAAAATGCACATGAAAATAAGGTAGGAAAAGTATTAATAATAATAATAATAATAATAATAACAATAACAATAAATACATAAAATATAAATAAGAAAATACAGGAATAAATAAATAAATATTTTTAAAATAGTAAAAGAAACTAGAAAAATTAATAAAAGCAAAATAAAAAATAGATGAAAATAAGGGCAGAAAAGTAAAATAATGACATATAAATAAAAATAAAAAATAAATAGATAAATATATTAAAAATGTAAAAGAGAATAGATAAATAATAGTTGTAATAGTAAATTATAATAGCAAACAAATAAAAATTAAAAAGTAAATAAATGAATGATTAAATATATATATTGAAAGGGAAAAAGAGAGTAGATGAATAAAAAAACAAACACAGGGATATTAGGGGGTTGAAGGGAGAATAATACTAATAATAATAGTAATAATAATAATAACAATAAAAATAAATAAATACAAATAAATAAGAAAGTTTTTTAAAAACACATATATTACAAGGTTGAAATAGAATAGATAAATAAATAAAAGTATGGAAAATTCCATATAAAAGGGAAAATAAAAGATAATAGAGGGTACAATTATAAAAAGAAGAGAAAAATAATAATAGTAAATAAAATAAACTACAGTTTTATCTTACAGCTGGAGAAGGCAGGGGAACCAACATTAAAAATACCTAAAAAAAAATAGCTGAAAATAAAAGCAGCAATCATGAAAAAAATAAAAATAAAACAACAGAACCAGGGAGATCAGATATCTGCCTCGACCTGTCGGGGTGAGGGTGGGGGAGTAAACCGCAAACCTTTAGTTTCTGTTTAATCTAACTTTTAATTCTTTTAATTATGCTTTCACGTCTTTTTTTCATGTTGATTTTATGCTCCTTCAACACTGTTAATGTCTTGCTGTTGAAATGTGGTTTAGAAATAAACTTTTCTCTGGAAGTGTTCCACAGTTCTCTTGAATTTCCTTTTCCTTGGAACATTACAGGTGTCAGAAACGAGCTGCAGCATGTCAGAGTCGCTATATTCTCTCTACAACACTCGTAACGTGTAGCGTGTCGTGAGGTAACTCGTGGTTCTGAGGTTTAGAGATAAAACTGAGCTGAACTTTGTTCTGCTGTTGGCATCTTTGAGCCTCGCGTTCTTTCTGTGTTCCTGCAAAGTCACGACAATTCAGTCCAGGACCATTCTTGACCTGCTTTTTAAAATTTAACAAATAAACGATGGCCTAACACACTCCTCTGCACAAATGGCATTGACTGCCTCACTGTGGTCTGTCTGTAAAGTTCACGTCAAGTCACATCTGAATAAAAGCTTATTTTTCCTGTATTTCCCTGCGGTATAAATTCTAAAGTGTAGAGAGTTTCCTACCTGTCTGTAGCTGATGGTGATGGTTCCCATCCCCACCATGTCGTACGCTTGGAATTTATCTGCAAAAGAAGAAAATAAAGGATCAACTGAAAGATTAAGATGCAGTTAGCGGGAGAAGATTCAGCAACAGAACAGTTTAAAGAATCTTTGTGGTTCAGAAAGCCGTCTTATGTGTCAAACTCCACCTATCTACCTAAAATAACCAACAAAAAGCTTTTCAAATTACTGTTATAGCACAATAGTTAGTTTTTTAGGAGAAATCATGAAAAGGATGGAAGAATCTTCTCAAAACAGCACAAATGTGACTTTAGTCGGAGTTTAAATCGATTGAATTGGAGATTATGAGTAAAATTCATGACAGTATAACAGAAGCCAGCTGTGTATGAATACAGATTATAAATATAATCTTTTATAAAGCCGTCATCTTGTTGGACAGAAACATTTTTCCCTCGTAATCGAACGTCATCTGTATGTTCTTATCTCCCTCTTCATCTTTTTCCCATGACTCCCTCGTCATCCTCGGCTTCCTCTGAGGCCTTTTACTGATAATCAGCAGCTGGAATCTTCCAGGATGAGAATTAAACGTGTTTCTGATTTGTTCTGACTCACGGATCATACTCTCCAGCTTCATCAGCAGGTACAGGAATCCAGGATAGCTGATGGTCATGTCGGGCTCCGTGTATCTGAGTCCAACCAGCTGCATCACCAGATCGTCCACCATGATGCCTGATGGATCGATCAATCACAGATACATCAGTATTGGACACAAATATAATGATTAAAGCATGGAAAAAATGCCTACGAATTTAAGGAGATTAAGAGAATAAACGAAAATAAAATATAAAACCGTAAAAACAACAATGATAATAATAACAGAAATAAAAGTAAAAATAAATAGTAAAAAGGGTAAAATAAATCAGTAAATAAATAAATAGATTAAAATGGTAAAAGATAATAAGAAAACTAGAATACATAAATAAATAAAAGGAAAAAATGCACATGAAAATAAGGGGGGAAGTAATAGTAACAGTAAGTCAATAAAAATAAGCAAATAAATGAATGAATAAATATATATTGAAAGGGTAAATGAGATTAGATAAATAAGAAAGCAAAAAATAAGCACCTTAAGTAAAAAAGGAAAAATAAATATGCTAATAATAAATAAACAAATAAAGAAAAATAAGTAAGTAAATACATACAAACATATATTAATTGAGTAAAATAGAATAGATACACAAATACAAGTAATGATAATAAAAGCACTAAAAATGCTATATTAAATTTAAGGATATGAATAAGTAGAACAAACAAAAATAGGAAATAAAATAAATAAAAATGATAAAAATAATCTTATTATTAATAATAGAAAATAAATAAATGCAAATATAAGATCCTTCTCAGGAAAAAACTTTGTTAAAGCAGCTAAAACATAATGAAGATTTAGAAATATTAAAAATATTTATCTGTAATAAGTAATTTGAAAAATATACAGTACAGACAATATGCAAAAAATTAAAATATGTGCCAAAAAAATCGAAGAACGCCACATAATATAAAATAAAAAATGAAGGTGATGCTTTCTGATGCTGTAAAAACTTCTAAAATTTAGTAAATAAATCACAGCTGTGTTTTTTTTACTCTGATCATATGAAAAACAGACAAATGTTCATTTTTGGTCTAATTAAAAAATTGAAATTACATATGCATGACCAAATCTATCATGTAATCAGAGTAAATATAATAAATTACTTCCACCTTTGTGAATGAACCCAGTAAGAAAAAGAGAGAAAAAATTGAATAAAAGTGTTTTGTCTCCACCTGCTGGTCAGATTTTTCACAACATAACTGGAGCCTGAAACCAGAATCCACACACCGACCTAAAATAAATGCAGCTGAGAAAAGTTTAAAGATGAGAAACCTACTTATGGATCTTTATTTGTTTCCTACCTGCTGCCTTCAGAGCTGGAGACACCTCCTGATACTCCAGACGCTGAGTTTTGTTCTTGTCATAGAACAAGAAAATATCCTGAAGAGAGATTTATCAAAGAAATATCATGAAAAACAGCAAACACGCGAACATCTGGCGAGTCCAGTGGTGCATTTTAGATAAAGTTATTTCATCCAAAGTGTAGCAAACACATGATATGAGCTTGTTTTATTATTCCGCATTGGTTATTAATAGATTTTTGTAGAAATCAATAGTTTTCTGGTGAGTGGTCCACATAAAAACATGATGAAAGTTCTGTGGTTCAATAAAAGAAAGACAGAAAGAAAGAAAGAAAGAAAGAAAGAAAGAAAGAAAGAAAGAAAGAAAGAAAGAAAGAAGAGTATACTCCATTTTTTTTACTGTAATGCAAATAATTCTCAGTTTTTGCTTTACTTTTGTGACGTGATAAAAATTTGGGTAACGTCAATGCAAAACATGGGACATTTATCCAACATTTTGAGCTCAAGCTTAAAAACAGCATCACCTTGGGTTAAAAATGTTTAAAAATCTGCAATTTCACTTGAAGAGCAACTAAAAGGTGATTTGATTTACCCAGAAATGCTAAAAACATCTGCTCTGTATTTTATGACACGCTAAACATGCATCTGTTGGGGGTTTCCGGCATGAAAAGCTTCATAATCTAGTAAAGCTAAAAGACACGAGCAGATGTTTGCATTCAGCTTCTGTTTCCACTATTCTGTTGTTGTTGTTGTGTTGATAACTCACCGTCCACTTCCTGATCTTGTCCCACAGACTCAGAAACTCGTCCCAGGTCAGCCGAGCGATGCCTTGACTCTGCAGAACACTCGGGTCAAGGAAATTAGACGAGTAAACCCCAACAAACACACTCAGAAACACAGCAGAGACTCAGTTGATAAAAGACGTGTTTTAATTTAAGGACTGATAAATATCAGCAGCCTAAATAATATCAGGCTGTCAGGTATACTGTGTGTTCCAGATAATTATGCAAATGTGATTTTTCATTATTGTGAAGAGGCTTTTTGCTAAATCTCTACTAAATCTGCTTTTTTACTATTGCAAAGGCCTATTGTGAGCATTATTTGGTAGTTTTGGAATATTTTTATTATTTACAGGTGTAATAATCCAATTTTCTAGAATATGACTGTTCCAGATAATTATGCAAGTCAAATAAAAAATAAACAAAGTTCAGTTTTAAAAGTAAACAACACATTTATTTTATACCGAGTATATAACATGATAATCTTTATTTTTAAAACAATATTCAACAATGGCATAATAAAAAATAGCAATTTTAAACAATATTTAATTGAAAATGTGTTCATCACATGTTGATATAACCGCCTTTCTTCTGCAATACTTTAACCAGTCTAGAATCAACTGAGCATGTGAGCTTTTTGATGGTTTTAGAGTCAGTGTTGTTGCTTGTGGTAAATATTGCTCTTCAAAGACTGTCCTTAGAAGAAAACTGGCGGCCATTGGCGTACAACTCCTGTTTGAGAATTGCCCAAAGATTCTCTATTGGGTTTAGATCTGGTGAAGCAGGGGGCCATGTCATCAGGCGTTTGTCCTTGAAATTCTTCTTGGCCAGCCACTCTTTTGTGTACTTGGAGGCATGACTTGGCGCATTGTCCTGCATGAAGATGATGCTCTTCTTGTAACTGGCAGGCTTTGGAGAGCAATATTGACCACAAGCAACAACATTGACTCTAAAACCATCAAAAAGCTCACATGCTCAGTTGATTCTAGACTGGTTAAAGTATTGCAGAAGAAAGGCGGTTATATCAACATTTGAAAAACACATTTTCAATTAAATATCGTTTAAAATTGTTATTTTTTATTATGCCATTGTTGAATATTGTTTTAAAAATAAAGATTATCATGTTATATACTTGTTGGTATAAAATAAATGTGTTGTTTACTTTTAAAACTGAACTTTGTTTATTTTTTAGTTGACTTGCATAATCATCTGGAACAGTCATATTCTAGAACATTGGATTACTACACCTCTAAATAATAAAAATATTCCAAAACTAGCAAATAATGCTCACAATAGGCCTTTGCAATAGTAAAAAAGCAGATTTAGTAAAATTAAGCAAAAAGCCTCTTCACAATAAGAAAAATCACATTTGCATAATTATCTGGAACACACAGTAGTCTTTAATGACTTCTACTAGTGTTTCCGATTGGTAGTGTCTACAGATACAGACCCGTACCTGTAGCCTGTGGGCTACGGATACAGCACTTTCCATTTGCCAGACAGATACGGACCCGTACACGAGTCTCGCGAGTCAAGAAGCTGCAAACCACTGCAAACTGTTGAAAGGTAAGCAAAGGTTAAGGTTAGGGTTAGTGTTAGGGGCAGGTTTTGGGTCCGTACCTGTAGTACCGATGCTATGGGTCTGTACCTCCAGCGTCTACCGGGAGTCACGTGACCAGATCTCGCGTATCTGATTGGCAATGGAAAGTACGGGTCCGTACCTCGAGCAACTACCTTTCCTATTAGTGTAAAACATCAAGTACAAAGGTTCCTCATAAATGGAGACTTATAGATGTGATTTTTTCTGAATAGATGATGCTGATAGGGACAAATGTAGGCAATAACATGAGTCTACTTGTGGACGGACTGTTTGAACAGAATGTTGTTTTAACAAACATATGTTTGATGTGTAATTTATTGTCTTGAATGTTGACATAAGTAGTGACAGACTCTCTTCCACAGCTTATATTTAAGAGCCTTCCTGCCTGAACAGGGACTTGAACCCTGGACCCTCAGATTAAAAGTCTGATGCTCTACCGACTGAGCTATCCAGGCTCTGTACCTAAAATCTAAACATTCAATTCTCTGGATAATATCTACTATAGAGGTCAGTATTTTGTTCTCAGTTTTGGTTGCATATAAAGAACTTCTCAGAGCCTGGATAGCTCAGTTGGTAGAGCATCAGACTTTTAATCTGAGGGTCCAGGGTTCAAGTCCCTGTTCAGGTGAGATGAGTTTAAAAATGCTTCAATCTAAACTTTAAGACAAAAATGTTGGATTACAAACACGTCTAACTACAAAATAACAGAGAAACTCCATCCGATCAACAGAAAACAACTGAATATATGGATCAGTGTTGATAAGTTTATTTCAGGTTACCTACTGATGTTTACAGTAGAAATGAGACTGGAGTGAGCTCCTCAGTCTAAAAGTCAAATGCAGAGACTTAGTTTCACATACTGAAGATCTTTACTGTTTCTTTAAGGTCAAAGATGTTGACTCAATCTCTCTATCCATCTATCTATCTGCAAATACAATAAATGTTATTGTGTTTGTCAGACAGGATTTTGAAGATTTGAGCATGCAGGTCTAACACACAGAGCCTGAATAGCTCAGTCGGTAGAGCACCAGCTTTTTAACCTGAGTGTCCAGGGTTCAAGTCCCTGTTCAGGAGAGACATGTTCTAAACTGACAACAAATGGAAGTTGTGTAAGAGATTTAAACCAGACTACTGCTGTCCTATAGGATTTACTCTCAACAATGTTGATGACAAACTGCTGCAGCTACAGATTTGTAGCACTAGTGAATGTCCAACTAGTCACTGTTAAGGAGTAAACCACCATAGCCTTTCATGCTTGGATCATAAACTAAAGACAAGAATGTTCAATCATGAGTTGCGTCCAAATCCAACATGAACACTGAATATGATCCACAGAAAACAACTGGTTTTGAGGTTACCCACTGATGTTTAGAGTGGAAATGAGACTGGAAGGAACGACTCTAATGCAGAGATTTAGTTCTACATATTGAAGCTCTTTCCTGTTCCTTGAAGCTTGAAAGTAAAAGACATCCATCCATCCATCCATCGGAGGCAGAGTAAAAGTCTTCAAACAGCGTCAACGTGCACAGCATCTAAAACAAATAAGTCTAAAATAATAGGTGATAGAAAGAGGTCAAGACAGTACACCTACACTGAAATATATAGTACATAATACCCCAAGATTTGAGTGTACGAGCGATTACACAGAGCCTGGGTAGCTCAGTCGGTACAGCACCAGACTTTTAATCTGAGGGTCCAGGGCTCAAGTCCCTGCTCAGGTGAGATGAACTTTAAGATGCTTGGATTGTGAATTAAAGACAAGAGTGTTCAATCATGAGCTATATCAAAATTCAACACAACAAATCTGCAGCATCCAATCCACCAAATACAAAGGCAACCAATAGTTTATATTCAGATGTTCCTACTTTTTGTGAGTTACACTCAAATTACAATATGAGTTTAGGTTCCACACATTCTTCTGTCTAATCTGTGATGTTTGGGCTCAATATTGGTGCTGGAATGTAGAAAACAACTCCTTCACACCACTTGAAGTACTAAGACGATCTTATTTATCTGGTAGTGATATTCAGTGCAGTTCAAAGTTGCTGTGTTGACCTCGTTTTACGGCTAAAACAGCTTTTACAGCAACAAAGCAGTGTCAGGTAAATAAAAAAGACGTGCATGTCTGAAAGAGTTTTAAATAACATAGTACTGTAGCCAGAAAAGGTTACCGACATTATCCAGGTCAGAAATCACTGCTACACATCATAATCTATGCCTTTACCAAAAGCCAAAGGTTCAGTTTTAATATCTGTTCGCCTCTACAATGTTTAGCCTCACTTAGCAACAACATCTGCTGCTCAGGTACATGGTGTGCTATTAGTAACCACCCACTCTTACAAAGTACAGCTGCATGTAGTGTTTGCACAGTCTGGGTCATAATATTGTGTCATATGTTTGTTCATAAATTTGTTACAGTCTGTAGTGTGAAATCACCTGTCTGAGCTTGTTATTTATAGACACGCTGACATATCTTCTGCTGCACACAGGATTAAAGGTTAAAAGGGTGAGAGAAGCATGTTGGTTTGCAAAACGACACCAGATGTAACAGGACTTGCTGGTATTTTTGACACACTGTGCACTGGGACGTACTAAATCTGAGAGTTTGGGTATTGGTTTGGGTATTGGCCGGTGTTGGACTCTGATAATCCAAAAAAGAGCAAAGATGTGTAGAATAATTAAAGCTGTTGTGGGTCATGAATTGTCTTTTAAAGGCACCATCCTGTCAATCAAAGTGCCATTATTATACATAACATTAAGCCTTAATAGAACTTAAACAGTTGAGTCACATAAAAATTCCTCCCTTTTGCAGTTGTAATGAACAAGTAACTTATCTATAGAGAGTAAAATTGGTTTTGTATGAAGCTGTAAACATGGTTAATTTCTGCTGTAAAGTTGGACATTTTAACATTGAAGTCTATAGCAGCTCTTCTCAACGCCTTGGTGGAATGAAACTTATGTCACATTCATTACTGGTGAGTGTCATGAACCTGAGCTGTTAGTGTCTGATGTTTCTGGGTCAATGTTGGTGATGAAATGTAGAAAAAAATCACTTCACACAACTCGAAGTGCTAAGAAGTGCATGTCTATATGTTAATGTGACCGAGTGTAGTTCAGGCTTGAGCTGAAAGCAAAATGGAAATAGGTCCACCCTAGTAAAACAATAAGCCTTTATCTATGTTCAGTGCATGTCTGAAAGAGGAGAAGTAACATGGAATAATGCCAGTTAAGCTGTCCAGTATAGGAATCAGTGCACGGATTATAACTTCCTGTGTATGGACTGAACTGAAAGCATGTCTTGCCTGAACAGGGACTTGAACCCTGGACCCTCAGATTAAAAGTCTGATGCTCTACCAACTGAGCTATCCAGGCTCTGATAAGAGGGCTATATCGGCCAGAAAACGACACTATTCAGTTCTGCTGCTCTCCTGCCATCTTTAAAATCTCTCAAGAAACAGGAAATATGTGGAACTAAATCTCTGCATCTGACTTTTAGACAGCAGTTTATTCCAGTCTCATTTCCACTCTAAACATCAGTCGGTGACATAAAATAAACCACTGCTTACTAAAACTGAACCATAGTCACAGCTGCTTGGTGTTGATCAGATTCAGTGTTCTTGTTCTTGAATTTTGACACGACTCATAATTGAAAGCTCTTCTTTTTAGTTTGTGATCCAAGCATGAAGGACAACTTGACAACTGGCGACTAATCCTTAGCTGCAGTCAAATGTGGTCTACATATAGTGTAATGTAGGATGTAGTAGTCTGTTGTGTTCAGTGTTGATGCAGGTATTAGCTTAACTCTTACATCACTGGTTTAAAACACACTTCGCCTGAACAGGGACTTGAACCCTGGACCCTCAGATTAAAAGTCTGATGCTCTACCAACTGAGCTATCCAGGCTCTGAAAACACTACTTTATAGCCTGAAAAGCGTTGCTCTCCTGCCGTCTTTAAAATCACAAGTACTTACACCTCTCATTGTATCTTTTTCAGACATGATGCTGTTATTGTTTTAAGGATACGTCCATGAGGACCACCAGGCTCTTGCAGTGCTCCAGAGCCAAATACTTCTCACTGCCGGCGAGCACTGAACAAAACAGAAAATGTTATTAAAGGGCTATTTAACACATGTTATATGATGGAAAACAAGAGCTGCAAACTCATGTGGTGAATGTTTGAGGTGTTGAGAACTACTCTGCCCACCTATCAGTGTCATCAACACCAATGTTGTTGTGTTAATGAGCCTGGAAATGGGCTGTTTTCACCAAAATGCAAATCTACCAACATCCTTTTTTTGTTTGGTTCCTAAGGAAGGTAACTGTACCTCCTCATCAGCCCTGTAAAACACTAAACTATCTGTCACCGTCTCCAAAACCTACTTTACAGCTGTAGTCCAAACATGTTCTTCAGTAAAAAGGTCAAAAACAAACAATACTTTGTGCTGTTTCAATGAGAAAGCGTCACTGCTGCTTTCTGTACAAACTGTATAGAAACAACAAAGGCGACTCGTTCCTCCAGGCACTGAGAGGATTAAATTTCAGAAACGATCTTATGTTGAAATAAGAAACAAGACAGAACAAGTTTGGTAATCCACGCCCGAAAGCAGACAGAGAATAAACTGACCTCCTCCCTGTATGGCCTCAGTCAGGAGGTTGTAGAGATGCAGCGGTTTGCAGAATCCCTTCTGAAGACAAGAAACATTCACAACACAAGACACTCAGATTTTTGGACATAGTTTCAGTATTGACATTTTCAGAGCTGCAGTAGGAAAGTTCTGAGCTCAGTTTTAATGTAAAGCGGCTGGTGAAGTAAATCCCACCTTGTTGCAGTGCTTCTTGAACAGCTGTCTGGTAGATTTAGGTGAAGGAAGAGCAGCTTGGTGAGGAAACGAATGCTGCGGGAAGAAAATACAGAGTCTGACTTTAAAAACAAACATCTCCTTTCACTGACAGGCCCATAACCATGCAAATAATGGGATTTTTCATTTTAGTCCCAGTAAAAATAAACTATCTTTGTCCACATATTATCTAAACTCAGAAGAAACAGCTATCTCTTTGTGTAAGAAGCATCTATAAACCCTCAGATTAAAGGTCTGATGCTCCACCTATCTGAGCTATCCAG
This sequence comes from Acanthochromis polyacanthus, assembly GCF_021347895.1. Classification (NCBI taxonomy): domain Eukaryota; kingdom Metazoa; phylum Chordata; class Actinopteri; family Pomacentridae; genus Acanthochromis; species Acanthochromis polyacanthus. The sequence goes on from NC_067125.1 coordinate 24,314,641, forward strand.
GCCCTGATAAAATGTGAGCATACACTGATTTCTTCTAATCCTATACTGGAGTGTACGTAGTAGATATTAGCTTGAGAATTGAGCTTGTAGGGAAGCTGTGCAGAGCCTGGATAGCTCAGTTGGTAGAGCATCAGACTTTTAATCTGAGGGTCCAGGGTTCAAGTCCCTGTTCAGGTGACACAAGTCCTAAACTGACAAATGAAAGTTGTGAAACAGAGATCATGACAATCAACAACATGATGTACAGCCTGCACTGAACATCACATCAAATCATATCTGCAGGACAGAACCCTGCCAGGTATTTGTATAATGCCCAAATAGACATTTAAAGAGTAAAAGTCAGCGCCACAGATGGCATTTTTCACATTTCTGTGTTTAACAAGCACTTGAATAAGTCGCCTGAACAGGGACTTGAATCCTGGACCATGACTTTAAGCACAGCAAACACTCTACAGACTGAAAAACCTTCTCACAAGTAACATGAACACGGACTCACTGCACTGTAGCAGACTGAAGTATAATGACTTTTTGTCTAAAGTATTTTGTAGGTATTATCCTGAGATGTGAACATGTTGGGTTTCCTTTGCAGAGCCTGGATAGCTCAGTTAGTAAATATGAAGATAAACTACTGAACTAAAAATTTTTTTAATTGTTTGTTGAAGCAACACTTGAGGTTTGAACAAATGCATAGTTAGTTTCATGGTGTAGATACAGTTCGACATCCAGTGTAGGCTATATGTTGTGTAAATCATCAGGCTTACTCCATTATGCAACTTTCATTTATCATCATTTTAAGACTTACATCACCTGAACAGGGACTTGAACCCTGGACCCTCAGATTAAAAGTCTGATGCTCTACCAACTGAGCTATCCAGGCTCTGTGCACGAATTTAATAAGCTCAAATCTTGAGATAATATCTTCTGTATCATCCAAGGTTTTAACACAATTAAGTCATTGTGCTCGATTTTGGTTGCATATAAAACACTTTTCAGAGCGCAGATGCTTAGATGTATGTTTCTTATTCAGGATTCAGTTGGTAGAGCATCAGAACACAGAAACGTATACAGTGGACATTATCTCGAGAATTGAACGTATAAAGATCACACACAGAGCCTGGATAGCTCAGTCGATAGAGCATCAGACTTTTAATTTGAAGTGCAGTCTACTTCAAGTTGGTGAACATTTTGATAATTCATTTAAATAACTGATTTAACTGGTGCATACCTCTGTTACCGAAGAGTTTTCTTGTAAAGCTGGTTTTTGAGCTGGCCTGGAAAGAAACATACCAATATATGGAGTCATTATGTTTAGAACCACAAATAAATCAAAAACATTCACTTCTCCTGACCTGCTGCTGTGTGCCCTTAATGATATAAACTCTGAAACATTGATTTAGATGACTTTAACTCTGCATGTCATCCCAGAAAGAAATCTGTGACTCACATGGCGGCGTTGCCCTGCTCGGTCAGCACCCGGAGGAGGAAATCTCCCTGCTGATTGGGCTCTGAGGTGGAGGGGACGATGATGTAACGACCGGGTGGTAGCGAGTCGCGGAGAACGACCTCCTGACGAGATGAGTACTGGGGGCTGCAGCGGATGGGGGGACGGGCTCTCAGGTCGTCAGGCGACAGGTAGGTGTTCTTAGGATGGGCCTGGAGAGACAAGACATAGAATATAAATGTACAAACACAGTACAGATAGAGCACCGAAGACTAAATTATAGTGACGGCAGTCTGATACACACAAATAAACCCTTAGATTTAAAGTGCATTGAATGAGCAATGTTTGATCAAAGCATCTTGAAACTAATGTCACCTGAACAGGGAATTGAACCCTGGACCCTCAAATTAAAAGGCTGATGCTCTATCAACTGAGCTATCCAGGCCCTGAAAAATGCAGTTTGTGCAACCAAAACTGAGGAAAACATGAGAAAGTACACTGATTTTGATATGAGCTAGACAACTGGGCTTGTAGACATCTTGCGCAGGGCCTGGATAGCTCAGTCGGTAGAGCATCAGACTTTTAATCTGAGGGTCCAGGGTTCAAGTCCCTGTTCAGCCAAGACATGTTTCAAACTGACAATAAGTAAAAGTTGTGCAAGACAGTTAAGTCCATACCTGTGCTGACATTCAACACAATGACATACAGGCTGTAGTGAACATAATAATTAATTAACTGCACATTTAAAAATTCACAGTCATATTAAATCTAGATATACTGTTTTAGATGTGAGTTCGAGAGAAATTCTGAGCACTTCAATAAAAAGCAATGTGGTTCTTGAAGACATTTAATTTCTGCAGTTGTAACTGACTGGTAGAGTCTCAGACAGTCACCTCTAATTCACATGCTAATGACTAGTTAACAACCTAAGAGTGACGATCCTGGAGGCGTGAATGGTTGTGAAACTGCCAGGTCATTGGTGACCCATGACGTTAATGGTGGTCTTGAATCATTATAACCAATTATATAAATGACTATTGTCTATTCTGAGTAGAGTATTAGTGACACCTCATTAGTTTGCAGACCATGTAATGTAACATACACCCTATATGTCATGTGGTTTGTTGTGTTCAGTGTTGATACAGGTATTGCATGACTCTTCAACCATTTTTATTCATCATTAGTTTGAAACTCACTTCACCTGAACAGGGACTTGAACCCTGAACCCTCAGATTAAAAGTCTGATGCTCTACCAACTGAGCTATTCAGGCTCTGTTTAGCAAATCTAAATGCTCAAATCTTGGGCTACTATCTACTACCGTACATACTTTAGTGTAGGTGTGAAATAGATCACTGCACTGGGTTGCACAACAAGCACTGTTCGGATAGCTCAGATAGCTATTTCATTTCACAGGATAAAACCAGAGCTCAAATAGAGAAAAGTCTTTAATCTTGAATAGGAAACCTACAACTAACCAAATTATAAACAATGGGACACAGACATTGGTAAGCTAAGCACTTCAGGAAACAGCAACTGGATTTCTTTTCTTACTTCTTGAAGATCTTCACACATGTCCATATGCTTATTGCCACAGTTGCCTCTTTGAAATTTAGATTGTTAATATTTATAAAGTCATAAATGTTACACCTCTGTAGGTATCTGTGTTTTCTTCAGAGCCAAGGCAACCAACCAACTATCACATGCCTCTGGATGTGAATAGTTGTGAAAATGCCAAGTTTCCCATTCTACAGTAATAATAGTTGTAAAAGTGCCAGATCAGGAACGACTTAGATTTATGTCTGACAAGCACGGTTACATTCTTGAATTTTGGTTTATGGGTTCAGAGAGGTGGCCAGGTTAGACACAGCATGACTTTCTTTGAATTCTTGTACAAACTTCACTCATTCAAACTTCTTCTTTTCCTTTCGGCTTTTCCCTTCAGGGGTCGCCACAGCGAATCAATTGCCTCCATCTAACCCTGTCTGCTGCATCCTCTTCTCTCACACCAACTACCTTCATGTCCTCTTTAACCACATCCATAAACCTCCTCTTTGGTCTTCCTCTAGGCCTCCTGCCTGGCAGTGGGAAACTCAGCATCCTTCTACCAATATATTCACTCTCTCTCCTCTGGACATGTCCGAACCATCTCAGTCTGGCCTCTCTGACTTTATCTCCAAAGCCTCTAACATGTGCTGTCCCTCTGATGTACTCATTCCTGATCCTATCCATTGTGGTCACTCCCAAAGAGAACCTCAGCATCTTCAGTTCTGCTACCTCCAGCTCTGCCTCCTGTCTTTTCCTCAGGGACACTGTCTCCAGACCAAACAACATGGCTGGTCTCACCACAGTTTTGTAAACCTTTCCTTTCATTTTAGCTGAAACTCTTCTATCACACATCACACCTGACACTTTTCTCCAGCCGTTCCAGCCTGCCTGTACACGCTTCTTCACATCTTTTCCACACTCTCCATTGCTCTGGACTGTTGACCCTAAGTACTTAAAATCCTCCACCTTCTTGATCTCTTCTCCCTGTAACCTCACTCTTCCACTTGGGTCCCTCTCATTCACACACAGATACTCCGTCTTGCTGCGGCTAACCTTCATTCCTCTCCTTTCCAGAGCAAACCTCCACGCCTCTAGCTTCTCCTTCACCTGTTCCCTGCTCTCACTACAGATCACAATGTCATCTGCAAAACATCATAGTCCATGGAGACTCCTGTCTAACCTCGTCTGTCATCCTGTCCATCACCATAGCAAACAAGAAGGGGCTCAGAGCTGATCCCTGATGTAGGTCCACCTCCACCTTGAACTCCTCTGTCACACCTACAGCACACCTCACCACTGTCTTACAGTCCTCATACATGTCCTGCACCACTCTAACATACTTCTCTGCCACTCCAGACTTCCTCATACAAAACCACAGTTAATCTCTGGGCACCCTGTCATAAGATTTCTCTAGATCTACAAAGATACAATGCAGCTCCTTCTCCTTCTCCTCTGTACTTCTCTATCAACATCCTCAAAGCAAATATTGCATCTGTTGTACTCTTTCTTGGCATGAAACCATACTGCTGCTCACAGATGTTCACCTCTGCCCTTAGCCTAGCTTCAACTACTCTTTCCCATAGCTTCATCGTGTGGCTCATCAGCTTTATTCCTCTGTAGCTGCCACAACTCTGTACATCTCCCTTGTTCTTAAAGATGGGCACCAGCACACTTCTCCTCCATTCCTCAGGCATCTTCTCACTATCTAAGATCCTGTTGAACAACCCAGTCAAAAACTTTACTGCTACCTCTCCGAGACACTTCCATACCTCCACAGGTATATCATCAGGACCAAGTGCCTTTCCACTCGTCATCCTCTTCAATGCCCTCCTCACTTCATCCTTACTAATCTTTGCTACTTCCTGGTCCACAACAGTCACCTCTTCTACTCTTCGTTCTCTCTCATTTTCCTCGTTCATCAACTCTTCAAAGTACTCTTTCCATCTTCCCATCACACTATTGGCACCTGTCAACACACTTCCATCCTTATCCTTTATCACCCTAACCTGCTGCACGTCCTTCCCATCTCTGTCTCTCTGCCTTGCCAACCTATACAGATCAGTCTCTCCCTCCTTACTGTCCAACCTAGCATACAAGTCATCGTAAGCCCCTTGTTTGGCCTTTGCCACCTCTACTTTCACCTTACACTGCATCTCCCTGTACTCCTGTCTACTCTCTTCAGTCCTCTCAGTGTCCCACTTCTTCTTAGCTAACCTCTTTCTTTGAATCCACTCCTGCACCTCCTCATTCCACCACCAAGTCTCCTTATCTCCTTTCCTTCCAGATGACACACCAAGTACTCTCCAACCTGTCTACCTGATCACGTTTGCTGTAGTTGTCCAGTCATCTGGAAGCACCTCCTGACCATCCAAAGCCTGTCTCAACTCTTTCCTGAAAGTCATACAACACTCTTCCTTTTCAGCTTCCACCATTTGGTCCTCTGCTCTGCTTTTGCCCTCTTCATCTTCTTCACCACCAGGGTCATCCTACACACCACCATCCTATGCTGTTTGGCTACACTCTCATCTACCACTACTTTGCAGTCACTGGTCTCCTTTAGATTACACCGTCTACACAAGATGTAGTCTACCTGTGTGCTCCTACCTCCACTCTTATAGGTCACCCTATGTTCCTGCCTCTTCTGGAAGAAAGTATTCACTACAGCCATTTCCATCCTTTTTGCAAAGTCAACTACCATCTGTCCTTCTGCGTTCCTCTCCTGGATACCAAACCTGCCCATGACCTCCTCATCATCTCTGTTTCCTGCACCAACATGTCCATTGAAGTCTGCACCAATGACAACTCTCTCACTTCTAGGGATGCTCTGCATCACTTCATCAAGGTCCAACCAGAATTTCTCCTTCTCCTCCAGCTCACATCCTACCTGTGGAGGATACCCACTAACAACATTGAACATCACACCTTCAATTTCTAGCTTAAGGCTCATCACTCGATCTGACACTCTTTTTACCTTCAGGACATTCCTAACAAACTCCTCCTTCGAGATAACTCCTACTCCATTTCTCTTCCTATCTACACCATGATAGAAAAATTTGAACCCTGCTCCTAAACTTCTAGCTTTACTACCTTTCCACCTGGTCTCCTGGACACACAGTATGTCCACCTTCCTCCTCTGCATCATGTCAACCAGCTCTCTATCTTTTCCTGTCATAGTTCCAACATTCAAAGTCCCTACTCTCAGTCCTAGACTCTTGGTGTTCCTCTTCTCTCTCTTCCTACGAACACACCTTCCTCCCCTCCTTCTTCGACCAACAGTAGTCCATTTTCCACCGGCACCCTGTAGGTCGACAGCACCGATGGCGGTCGTTGTTAACCCGGGCCTCGACCGATCCGGTATGGAAGTCATACATTTGATTCGCATGATTGATTTGGCCAAAGTTTTACGTCGGATGCCCTTCCTGACACAACCCTCTGTATTTATCCGGGCTTGGGACCGGCACAATAAGACACTGGCTTGTGTCCCCTTGCGGCTACATTAAACTTCACTTATTCAAACATGATACTTAAAAAGTGACACTGAATTTTCTCTGTAATACCAATAGACAAATTAAGTTTTTGGTTTTAGAAGATGTTTCACCTTCATCCAAAGGGCTTCTACAGTTCTGACTGACTGGATTCTCAGATGGAAACAGTCATGCCCACTCCGGCTTCCTCCCACAGTCCAAAAATATGCTGAGGTTAATTGGTTATTCTAAATTGCCCGTAGGTGTGAATGTGAGTGTGATTGTTTGTCTGTATATGTAGCCCTCCGACAGACTGGTGACCTGTCCCTGCCTTCGACTGAGTCAGCTGGGATAGACTCCAGCACCCCCCCCCCCCCCGCACCTCCCCCCCTCCCGCGACCCTAGTGAGGATAAAGTGGTGTATAGAGAATAGATGGATGGAGATGTAAACAGTCAACCTCAACTTACATTGCTAATGGATCACTTACATTGCTAATGGATCATTAGCGAAACAAGAGTCACACTGGGGTGTGAATGGTTTGGGATTTCCCAAGAACAACAAGGAATGACTCAAGATGTCAATGGTGGTGAAATTTTCTGAGGAGACATCTGACAACACCACATCATAAGTACATTATAAGTGGTGTTGTAGACTCCCATCCTCTGTTTAGATGATGGCTCTTCCAGTTCAACACTAGTGGCTCAAACTATCTGTTTATGTTATCCAGAATCTGAATATGTCATACAGAGGACCGCCTTGTCTTGATTTTTTCAGTTTCCAAAGCACTTCAGAAGGTGTTTCTCTAATCTAAGAGGATTATTTTGCTTTCACTGACTGATTGAGAGTCTCAGATGCAAACAGTCTACTCTAACTTACATTGCTAATGGATCATTAGTGAAACAATAGTCGCCTTGGGGTGTGAATGGTTCGGGGTTTCCCAAGAACAAGGAATGACTCAACATGTTAATGGTGGTGAAACTTTCTGAGGAGATGTCTCACAATACCACATCATAAATAGTGTTGAGGATTTTTCCAGTTTAACAGTGGTGGTTCAAATCATCTATCTGTGTGATGCAGAATGTAAATATTTCAAACAGAAGACTACCTCATGTTGAGTACAAAACTTGTCCTGCCTGAACAGGGACTTGAACCCTGGACCCTCAGATTAAAAGTCTGATGCTCTACCGACTGAGCTATCCAGGCCCTGCAAGGTAAGTCTATATACTAAAATCTCAAGCCAGTACCTACTATATATGTCAGTGTAGTGAGACAATAGGGTTCAAGCAACCCAAGTTTTAAACTGACAATAAATAAAAGTTGTGCTAAAGAACTCCGTGACTATTGTGTCAATACTCTTCAGTGTAGTCAATAGTGCATAAACATTCAATCCATGTAGTTTAATAGGTTGAAAGTTTATGCAGGTATTGACTGAACTCTCTTACACAACTTTTTCATCACTGGCTTAAAACTTGCCTCACCTGAACAGGGACTTGAACACTGGACCCTCAGATTAAAAGTCCAATGCGCTACCAACAGAGCTATCAAGCCTCTGACAAATATCTTATATGCAACCAAAATCAAGCATGAAATACTACACTGCTGTATATAGTATTTATTTAACCTTTATTTAAACAGGTAGTGTCATTGAGACACTAATCTCTTTATCCTCACTAGGGTCATGGGGGGCTGGAGCCTCTCATGAGAATCATGACTCTCAAGAAACAGGAAGATCTTCAATATCTAGAACTACATCTCTGCATCTAACTTTTAGACAGTCGTTTATTCCACTCTAAACATCAGTGGGTGACCTAAAGCAGACCGTTGTCTACTAAATCTCAGCCATAGTTGCAGTTCTCTGTTGATCAGATTCAGTGTTCTCATTCAATTCCGACACAACTCGTGATTGAAAGTTCTTGTCTTTAGTTTATGATTCAAGCATGAACGACTACAATGGTTTACTTCTTAACAACAGTGACCAATCTGACATAAAAACCCTTAGCTGCAACCATTTGTAGTCATATAGTGAAATGTAGAGTCTCTCTTACAACTGTTATTTATCGCCGGTTCAAACTTATCTCGTCTGAACAGGGACTTGATTAAAAGTCTGATGCTCTACCAACTGAGCTACCCAGGCTCTGTGTAATCACTCGTACACTCAAATCTTGGTATATTATGTACCATATATTTCAGTGTAGGTGTACTGTCTTGACCTCTTGCAGATAGGTGGATAGTGAGATTGATTCAATATCTTTGACCTTAAAGCTTAAAGAAACAGTAAAGGTCTTCAGTATGTGAAACTAAGTCTCTGCATTTGACTTTTAGACCGAGGAGTTCACTCCAGTCTCATTTCTACTCTAAACATCAGTAGGTTACCTGAAATAAACCATTGCTTATCAACACCGACTGAGCTATCCAGGCTCTAAAAAGCATTTTATATGCAACCAAAATTGAGCACAAAATACTGACCTCTATAGTACATATTATCCAGAGAATTGAATGTTTAGATTGCAGATACAGAGCCTGGATAGCTCAGTCGGTAGAGCATCAGACTTTTAATCTGAGGGTCCAGGGTTCAAGTCCCTGTTCAGGCAAGAAAATTCTTAAATATAAGTTGTGGAAGAGAGTCTATCACTACTTACGTCAATGTTCGAAACAACAAATTATCAAACAGGCTGCTCTGTACGGAAATGAAAGAAACCAACTACACATTTGTTAAAACAACGTTCTGCTCAAACAGTCCGTAAACTCATATTATTGTCTACATTTGTCCCTATCAGCATCATCTATTCAGAAAAAAATCACATCTATAATAGTTTCCATTTGTGAGGAACCTTTGTACTTGATGTTTTACACTAATAGGAAACACTAGTAGAAGTCATTAAAGACTACACCTGACAGCCTGATATTATTTAGGCTGCTGATATTTATCAGTCCTTAAATTAAAACACGTCTTTTATCAGTGTCTTCTAAAGTGGTCTATTATGGGATGGCTACACCGTTTGCCGGTAGCAAGACTGTCGTAGCTAACGTTAGCTCTGGTGCTAACAGCTACATGTTTTGCATTGAGGTGATTAGAAAATTCTTTGTTGCACAGTACCACACTTTAATCCAAGCTTTTTAGATAGGTTAGTCAAGAGTCAGACAGAAAAGTAGGGAAGAAGAATGGGGGCACAACCTGCAGTAAAGGCCCATGAGCTGGACCTGAACCCAAGCGTTTGAACCCGTCCAGGACTATAACCCCTATTTACAGGTCACCCACTCAACCAGCTGAGCTACCTGGGCACCTCCACACAACCACGCTTTTATCCAAGCTGACATTTAGAAGTTTTATTTCCACCCAACAAGCTCAATGCAGTCTGTGATTAATTATTCAAAATTAACGTGTTAAAGTCCAGCCCTAATACTGACATTTAAAAGGTGATTCTGTGATTGTTGAATCTTGTTTGGTTTCCAATATGTCATTTAATTACTAACTGACGTCATGTGTGTGTGTGTGTGTGTGTGGTGTGTGTGTGTGTGTGAGTGAGTGTGTACCGGGTAAACATGCAGGGCGATGGCCAGGTCGATGCCTCGACGTCTCTGGTGTTTCTGCATCAGAGCCAGGACAAAGGAGCAGGTCTTCTTAGATCTGTCCGGGCAGCGGTCCACTTCCGACAGAATGAAGTAGAACTGAGGGTTCTTCGAAAAGCAACCTGGACACAAACAAACAAACACACACAAACGCACACACACTTTAAATTTGCTGTTAACCTCTTCTTATCCATCACAATTAGATCAACAGGAGCTTTTGTCTGAGTAGATTTGCAAAAAATAAGACTAAATCTGATCACACCTTCACAGACCTTTACAGTGTCCTTTGGCTCTACTCGGCTGTAACACAAATAAACTTGTCCAAACCTAGTAAGAGCTGAAACTAATCCTACTAAAGAGCAGATGCCTGACATTCTATAAACAGATGCGACATAAATCAACGAGGAGGATTATCTCTGACTGCAGCACCTGCGGTCGTTTATATCGATAAATGTGCAAAGAAATTCCAAACAACAGCCGACTTATGATATTCAGATAAAAGCTGCAAAAGAACATCAGAGCTACGTTTGGGAACAGATTAGAAAAAAAGACACTCCTACGCTGATGTGGTTAAATTTAAAGCAGTAAGAGAATAAAAGCTTGTTGCATAAGTGGCACAGAAACATTTATTATCTTCTAAATCATCACCAGTGTTGGAGTTATTACTCAAAAAAAGAAATGTATTACACATTAGTTGTTATGTTTTTTTAAGTAATGCATTTTACTTATTTATTCCCAATAGAAAGTAACTTTTTGGTACAATTAATAACATTACTTTAGTGTAACATTGCCTAAGATGCACTGTTGCATAATCTCGAGTTATCTATATAATGTTAGATCTTTATTTATTTATAATATATTTTAGATTTATTCAGCTTTGTTTCCTGTTTGTAATCATTTATTGATTCATTTTGTCATTGTACAGCTGCAGACAACAACAAAATGAGATTATGGTGCTGTTCCTTGAGTTAGAGCAGAATGAAATAAAAATAAAACACACAGAACAAGAAAATGTATAAACAATGTCTAGAAACACGATGAGGTGGTGCAAAGAAAGGTGATTGGATTCACAGATATTTAATTTTGCTTTTATTGTGTTGTTTTACTGTGATATATTTGTTGTATTTTCATGGAAGCTTTGGCGATATTATCTACGAGTTTTACGCCAGTAAAACAAATTAAACTGTGCGAACCTTTACCTATTAGGGACATGCATGAGTGGGTCAAAAATGACCCGGTGACGTCGTTTTCTTGCAATATTTTTGTAATGAAAGTTGTTTTCATTTCATTTTTCGGCTATTCCTGACAAAATATGTTTTTGATATCACTGCATTTAAATTTTTGTTACCTTTTACACTTTTAACCCATAAGAATCCAGACCCATTTTCCTTAAAGGACTTAATGAGCTAAGGTCAGACATAAAGCTTTACAAGGAAGAGACTGGGGCACTCAAAGTGCTTGTTACACTGGTGTCACCGTGGGTTCTTATGGGTTAAAGGAACTGTACTGTTTGTATTCCTACCCAAGCTCTTTATCACTGATAATATCATACGAGAGGTGATGGAAGGACAGAGAGAAGCAACAGCTGGAGGAAAAGAGAGGGAAAAATGACATTCTTCTATTGCTGTTCTCATTGGGACCATCAAGCAACTGTAATATAAATTCTGTATCATCCTCCTCTGTCTCACCGCTCTGTGCAGGGCCTCCCGCTGTGATGTTCGGCACCCAGCTTCCGTGATGCATGATGCAGCACCACGGCGACACGCTGGAGCCTGATTCGCTGAGAGTTTCAGTCAGGTGACAAACCTCCATCATCTCAAAGTGTTGCCTGAAGTCTGACACCGACATCCTGACAGAGAAAAACAAGGTACAGTGACCAACCAGTTCTTAGAGTTTACAAAAAGTTCTCATCTCATCTCATCTCATCAGGCATATCGGTTCTGTAAACTGTCTTGAGACATTCTGACCTGTAATTGGCGCTATATAAATAAAATTGAATTGAATCTTATCGTATCGCATCTAATCTATCGTATGTCATCTTATCTTGTTGTATCTTATCTGATCTGATCTGATCTTATCTCATCTCATTTTTATCTCATCTTATCCTATATAGTCTCTGCTAATCTTATCAAATCTAATCTCATCTTTCTTGTCCAATCTTATGTCATCTAAACTCATTTGATCTCATCTTGTTCTATCTTATATCATCTAATCTCATTTTATCTCATCTCATCTTGTCCTATCTTATATCATCTAATCTCATTTTATCTCACCTCATCTTATCTTCTCCTACCTTATCTTGTAGTATCTTATCTTATCTCATCTCATCGTATGTCATCTTATCTGTCTTATCTCATCTTATTTTATCTCATCTTGCCCTCATCTTATTGAGATAATTGAGTGAAATATATTCCCTAATTTAATTTGAAACAGCACGTATTAAAGAATGACTATTTTTTATAAACCCTTGACATCACAGACATTTCTTCACTACATGATAAAACACTGTATGAAACACAGATTACTGGTACTGTGATAGCAATTCAACTCAAAGTGTTGTCTGAAGTCTGACAGCGACATCCTGACAGAGAAAAACAAGATTAAGTGACCAATCAGTTGTTCGTGTTTTTAAAAAGTTTATGAGCTTCAGTCTTTGCCACTATTTAGTCAGTATCTTCATAGAGTCCCTGGTTTGTGTATCTTTGACAAATGAAGAAAGTAACGTGAGAAAAAATGAAGCTAAGCCGACTTGTTTGCTCGGTGGCTTCTGCTGTTTGTTTGCAGAAGGCGGACGTGGAGAGTCGTCAGCGGTGTTTGCTGCTGCTGCTGCTGCTGCTGCGCAACAATCAGAAACTCACCAGAACTCCCCCGTCCTCCCTCCTCACTCGTCCAGTCGCTGTTGCTCCTCCACACTCACTGTGTTCCACTCTGGACTGAAATCACAAACACACAGACACAGTTTATATTTTTATCTCAAAATGCACATAAATAAACTGTCCTACTTCACTCTAGTATAAATAAATGCATTAAACCTGTGCTCATTAAAACATTGAGTACATTTAAAGAAAAATCTCTGCAAAAATCAATGAAATGTCTGCAATATTAGCATTATTAAACTATTGAACACTTATGCAACACTATTGTGTTCTACTAACAGAGTAACTGTGAAATATCTTTATTTTATACACACAAAGAAATCTGCACTATATCAACCATTCTTTGTATATTTCCTGTTTATTTGTTGTTTTTTTCATTTCTGTCTCAATATTTTTGCACTATTTACTGCTGTAACACCGCAAAGTTCCCCACTGTGGGATTATTAAAGCCACATCTTATCTTTTCTTCTTTTCTTTTCTTGTCTCATCTTATTCTATCTCATCTTATCTGATAAATGAGTGCATACATTTCTTAATTTTACCTCTAAGAAAACAGCAGGTATTAAACAATTTGCTGGTCTTCTTTTCTTCATTACATGAAAAATACTGTATGAAAACAGATTACTGGTGCTGTGATAACAATTCAACTCAATAAAATGTTGTCTATATGGCACCAATTCACAGCAAACATCATCTTATAGCATTTCTCATAGAAAGGTGAAAGCTTTAAACAGAGAAACCCAACAAATCTGAAGTGATATCAGTAAAGATGCATTAACCATTTTTAAATAAAACCCTAATTTATTCAGAGTAGACTCGCTTGTGCATGAAAAACTTTTAGTGTTTTTTTCGCTATAAATTCAGATAATGAAGAAGAAAGAGCACAATTTTCAACTACAATATCTAACGTATTACTCTGAATGATCATCATGCACTTACACAAATGCAACCAATTCACATTTAACTTGCACACACTGAATAAAAGTTTCATTTGCGACTATTTTGGTGTGTAGCCCTATGATTTAAATAAGTACCAACCCTTTCAGGTCGCTCCAGGGCCCCTGCCACTCTGTGTTGCCCCAAGGATTCATGATTCGCACCAAATCTACGACGCCATGAGCCGTCTTTACCTGGCAGGCGAGCAGAAGTACGAATGGAGAGAAGAAAAGGTCATGAAGGCTTCTGTTTTTACAGCTTCACATTAACATAGTTGTGATCAGACTTCTGCTGCTACCAGACACTAAACGATTTGGATTCCACAGAAGGCTTTTAATATTCAGACTGTGAATCTCAGCAGTTTTCTGGAGTTGTTTCAAGACGGTTACCTTCTCGACTGCAGTCAGAGAGTAAGCATGTCGTACATGATTCCCAGCTCACTCTGCTGCTCCAGAGGACCCTGGAGGGAAAACATCCGCCCAGTCAGACACAAGGAAAAGTACAGAACGACGTGACTCATACGTACAATAAACTTTCAATAGGTCCAAAAATCTAAACAAGACCCAACAAGTTCCTCCACCTGCTCCCTGCTAACCTCCTCACTCTACCTGGCAGTTGGCACAGTTGATCAGAGCTCCTTTAGCCAGCAGGTTTCTGAGGAACGCCGGCAGGTCTCTGGGCAGCGACGCCACTTTCAGAACCTCCGTCACTCCACCGGTCATGTCGACCATCGCTTCGTGAGGGAAACCCATGTCCAGAGCTCTGTAGCCGCCTTTCATCCTGAGATTTACAAAAAAAAAATTTGATTAACTGGTGAACTAAATTGACAACCATTTGTCTTTTAAGGAGCACGTTTAGCATATGGTGAAAAAAACGGAAACTCTTCAAACTCCGCGTATGTTAGTAAAGTGTCTGGATGCTATACAAAACAGCACATCTGGATTATGCAGCTGTTTTATAGACAAAAAGATCCACATCAATCTTTGCGATCCTTCAAATTCCATATTTCAGCATTAAAGAGTGTTATTCGTCACGCGCCCATTCATTACGGGAGTGAAATGCCATGAAAGACAATGTTAAAAACATTAATTTAATTCTGTTCTGGGTATAAAAGCACTGCTGCATTGTGGGATATGAGCTGCTCCGTTATTTAGAAAATAGAAAAAGTACAATAAGAAATTCCATGTAACCACAAAGGGAATTCAAATCAGTAGTTTGTTCTGTCTTATCAGAGGAAACCTGCTTATTCAGTCCAGGAAAGTGTCTTTACATAACATTAAAATGCTGCTTTGGCTGAAGCAAACACAGGTTACTGCTGCTGGATGTAACTGAGTTTTATCACTACATTTGTGGTGTTTTAATCTGGTATTCATCAATAACGGAGCCAGTTTGAAGGCAGATTTAGTCCCTACAGTGATAATGTGCAGCACAGTGTACAGCAACAAAATGACAACCAGCCTGATAAACTTCATTTCTGAAATATTTCCAGTAAACACAATAAAAAGTTTATTCCGACTGCGTTGCCACAGAAGCTTTACAGTTTAATTAAAAGGATCTGCTTCACTCTGGTCTGATAATTTAACAGAATTTGAAATATTCTTTGATGTGGTCTTGGAAAAGTGCCACAATTCATGGCATGTAATTAAGATCACTAACTGACTGACAGGGACTCACTTGGCGTAGGCTTTTTCCAGCAGCGAGCTCCAGAACTCGTGTTTCTCCGGAGAGCTGAGGTAGATCAGATTGTTGTCCTGAGTGGGCAGCAGGTCGTCGATCCTCACCTCCTCCCACTGACCGTATTGCCAGAACTACACAGAGAGACAAAAAATATAATAAAACTACATAATAAAAATAAACTTAAAATATGCATTGAAGACAGGAAAAAGAAAATATAACAAATTAAACACAATTAAATAAAAAATAAAGGTAATAACGATTAAAATTTAAATAAAAAAATAATAGAAAAACAGATTAAATGAAATAAAATAGCAAATATAAAAATCTGAATTAAAGTGAGAAAATATTAATATAGAATAAAATAAAATAATTAAAATATATTAAAAAATCAAATAAAAATCTAAAACAAAAAGAAGAATTGATAAAATAAAATAAATAACAAAGATAATAAAAATTTAAGGAAAATAATAATTAAAAAAACAAGAAAAGGAAAACATTTTTAGAAATTGCATTCAAATTAAACATAATTAACTGAAAAATAAAGATAATTAATTAATTCAAATTTAAAAAAAAATAAAGATAATGCAATGATGAAACAACAGATTTCATGAAAATAAAAAAATAAAAATCTGAATTAAAAAATTAAAACAAATATTAATAAATATTAATAAAAAATAAAATAAAAATCTGAATTAAAAAAGCAAAACAAATATTAATATTAACGTGAATAAAAAATAAAATACATAATAAAAATAAAATGTAAATATATATTTAAAACAAGAAAAAAAAATCTAACAAATTAAATTAAAATGAAATAAAATGAAATAAAAATTAAAAAAAAATAAATGTAATGTAATGAAGAAATGACAGATTACATTAAATAAAACAAAATAATAGAATAAAAATATGAATTAAAAAAGAGAAAATAGTGTTAGAATGCACAGAATAGTATAATAAAAATAATAAAATTAAATAAAAATATGAATTGAAACATGAATAGACAAAAAAAACATGTAGACAAAAACATGTAAATAAGTGCATAAATAGAGCCATCAGTAAATAAAATTCGTTCCAGTCCCAGAAAAAGAAAGTAAAATCCATTAAATCAATCACAAGCCTGACTAAAAAAGTAGATCTTCTCTTTAAAAACATTCAACATTATTTGCTGCTATTCCAAAAATGTGGTCCACAGTAACAAAATGCTGCCTCTTTACAGGTTTTTCTCTTGATTTTTGGTTTAAATTAAATTCCTTCTCAAAGCAAATCTGATAAATACGAAGGACCAAGATCATTAAGAGCTTCATAAACCAATAAAAAGATTTTAAAATCAATCCTAAAATCAACAGATAACCAGTACAGAGACTTAAAATTGGTCTAATATTATCTTCTTCTACAGAAATCAATCCAGCATGGAATAAAACCACGTATTAATGTCTCTGTATTTGCTTTAAAAGAGTCTGGTCTTGGTTTGATTTTTATATGACATGAAGCTGCTGATCTTCTGCTTTCACCGGCTTTTCAAAGGTTATAAAGAGTCGCTGTCAACAGCTGTCATAAAGCAGAAACTGTATCTAAACAAAC